>NW_008674215.1:4626-11701 GCF_000695815.1 Acanthisitta chloris
GGCCCGGGCCGTGGCCCGGGTGCCCGGTGCGTGGCCCGGCGCGGGCGGCAGGCGGCAGTCGGGATCGCCGGGATGACTGGGATCGTCGGGACTCGGGACGGCTCCGCTCCACGCCCCATCCCGCTCCTCACTCCTCTCCATAGCGATGTCGCTTCCCCAACGAGTTATCCCGCAGACCCATGTGAGAAACCAAACCCCTCGGACAGTGTCCAAGCTTCGGTTCCCACTCCCCACAGAGCTCCAGGGCAGAAACGAGACCCCCATGAGCTCACGTATTGAAGTACCCCAGGATCAGCACGGGAGGGACCTGTGTCCTGGGAGAAAATGAATCCACATCAGGGTCCTCCACGACATCAGGACGTAGAGCTGCTGGAGCTTGTCTAGAGGAGTTCATGGAGATCCTCCGAGAGCTGGAGCACCTCTGCTCTGGAGCCAGGCTGGGAGAGCTGGGACTGCTCAGCCTAGAGAAGAGAAGCTCCAGGGAGTCGTAGAGTCCCTTCCAGTGCCTAAAGGGGCTCCAAGAGAGCTGCAGAGGGGCTTGGGACAAGGGATGGAGGGACAGGACAAGGGGGAATGGCTTCCCACTGCCAGAGGGCAGGGATAGATGGGGTATTAGGAAGCACTTCTTGCTGTGAGGGTGGTGAGGCACTGGCACAAGTTGCCCAGAGAAGCTGTGGCTGCTCCATCCCTGGGAGTGTTCAAGGCCAAGGGGGTGAAATGAGGTGGTCTTTAAGGTACCTTCCACCCCAAACCATTCTATGATCCATCCTTCCTTCCTTCCTTCCTTCCCTCCTTCCTTCCTTCCTTCCTTCCTTCCTCCCACACTTCCTTCCTTCCTTCCTTCCTTCCTCCCACACTTCCTTCCTTCCTTCCTTCCTTCCTCCCACACTTCCTTCCTTCCTTCCTTCCTTCCTCCCACGAGCAGCCTATACCTCCATGGAAAGAAATCCCAGGAGGATCTGAAGCTCACTTTAAGAAGAGAAGGATCCTGAACTAAACTGAATAATAAAATAGCAGGCAACATACCACTAATTAAATGCCAGCAGCCTGGCTCCCTCCTTCAGGCTCGGGAGTGGGTGAAGCCCACACGTGTGAGGGCTTGACATCCCTCTGATTCTCTGTGGGTCCATGGAGCTCCCCTGTGGATGCACAGCCTGTCCTGGGGAATGGGCTGGGCAGAGAATACAGCTCCCAAATGTGCTGTCCATGTGTTTTGCTATTTCCCATTGAATTTCCAACTACCCCAAGCCCTCTGTCCCCATTTAGCTGGATCGCTCAGCCCTAAAATCCCTTTCAGTTGGAATGCCGCTGGGGCTGCATCCGTCTTCAATTTAAAGAACAAATCCTCCTGCCTCCAGTTGGAGCTGCCCTGGCTGCTGCCAGGCCTGAGTGACCTCAGCACTGCTGGGTGCTGCTCTTTGGTCACAGCAGATGGAAAGGACACGTGTCAGGGGGGAATAACCTCTTCACCCAGCTCAGAGAGGCTCCACAGGACAAAGGCTGGTGGCAGAGCTGGAGTCTGGAAAATGTGGCTAAAAGCATGTTTGCTCCAGAGGCTGTCAGTGGAAGACAAAGGCAGGAAGCAGATAAAGGCAGGGAATGAAGCTAATTGCTGGGATTAGTCACCCTGGAGCATTTGGGGGCTGCAGGGGTCAGGGCTGGATGCCCAAGGAGGTCAGAAAAGGAGAGATGAGCTGGAAAGAGGCTTTGGGAAGAGCCTGGGATTTGTTAGACCCATGGGAAGGGCGGTTTGGGTGAAGAGCAAGGGGTGAGCAGGGTCTGGAACACATCTCTGATGGTGCTTCCAGGACAAGCCACTTGGTCCCAGCTCTCCTGGGAGAGTTGGTCTAGTGGAAGGTGTCCCTGCCCATGGCAGGGTTTGAAATGAGATGGGCTTTAAGGTTCCTTCTACCCAAACCATTCTGACTCCCAGCCCACCCTCAGCTGGGGAGAAGCTGAGCAGATTCAAGCTATACCTAATCCATACAGCAAACAAAGCCTAATTTTGCAGCAAACTCTTGACTGAGGGTATAAACACCCAGGGAAGTGTCTCAAAGCTGCAGCAGCTCAGTGTGTGTGTGGGACAAGAGTCCTGGGATGGGGGAGGATTGGACTTGGATCAGGGGAGGTTCAGGTTGAATGTTAGGAAAAGATTCTTCCCCCAGAGGGTGTTTGGGCACTGGAGCAGCTCCCGAGGGCAGTTGTCATGGCTTTTTGACAGAGCTCAAGGAGTGTGTGGCCAATGCTCTCAGGCACAGGGTGGATTGTTGGGGTGTCCTGGGCAGGGCAGGAGTTGGACTCAATGATCCTTGTCTTGTGGGTCCAGCTCAGAGAATTCTCTGATTCTATCCTATGATTCTATGCTGTTTAGGGTGATGGGGACAGGCAATCAGTGTCTGCTGTGCTTTGTGCTGCAGGGAAAAACACAAAACTCCTTGGAAACACAGGACCTGAGCTGATGTTATCTGTGCTGAGAACACACATCCTGATGGATGCTCCGGCCCCAGTGCAAACCCATCTGGGCTGCTCTGCCTGGCAGATGAAATCCCCTCAGGCAGGGAATTTGCTGGAGCCTGGACTAAATAAGGCTAATCTTGGGGGAACAGGGAGCAGGAATCAGTCAGTGTCAGGCACATTTTCAAGCTCCCTGCAAGCTCTGCACTGAGCTCCAGGTGGGCTCCCAGCACTCCACACGCTCATCTGGCAGCTGCCGTGGCAAAAACAGTTTGCAGCAATATTTAGAGAGAGGAAGGAAGGAAGGAAGGAGAGCCCCAGAGATTAAAAAAAAAACACAAATCCCTTTCTTTACCTTTATGTCTTAAAATACATTCTAAAACCTGGGACAATCCTTTGGGCTGGGGCTCAGATGTCTCAGAAAGCTTTTCCATGTGGGAGCTATGTTTCCGTCTTGTGAGTTTTCAGCTCCCTGGGGTGGTGGGAGATCTGAGCTCCACTTCCCAGCTGGGAGGACTCAGCAGCTTCATTCATAGAATCCTAGATTCCTAGAATGGTGTGGGTTGGAAGGTCCTTAAAGCTCTTCTCATTCCACCCCCTGCCATGGGCAGGGACACCTTCCACTAGCCCAGGTTGCTCCAAGCCCCATCCAACCTGGTCTTCCTCCTCTCCATGCACTGAACCACTTTCCCACATTTCTGAATTGCCCAGACCCAAGAAACCCTCCTGTTTCCATAAAACCCTTAGGTTGCCATATTATGGACCCACCCGTGGTCTATACCTCATCTTCCCAGCTCTCCATAAGGACAACTTTGCTCCCAGAACACCTTTGATGCTCTGAGCAGAAAGATCTGTGCTGGGTTGCAGCTGGAGTGTGTGGGATGCATCCTGCCTATGGAAATCACCTGCAGCAGGGCTGGATATCCTTGAAGATACACCTCAACAAGTCCTGATGTGCCTCCTGGTCCATCCCTGGAGCCACTAGGAAGTGTGTCCCTGCAGTGGGCCAGGATGGGAAGGTGGTGAGTCATGAAGCGAAGCTGAGTCAAGGAATCAAGACCAAAGTTAATGAGAACTGTTCCCAAAAATGGAGATGTGGAGAGCTGGGGGGAATTTTCCCTGCTGCCACAGCTTCCCTGCTGTCAGCACCCGACAGGATGCTCCCGGGAAAGGAAACAGCCGCAGGGAAGGCAGTAAGCCCAGCCAGGAACCAGGGATGGAATCAGAGGGAGAAATCCCTTGACATGCCTGAGGGGAAGCAGAACCCCACAGGAGGGGCATGGCCACCCAACAATTCCCCCTTGGTCCTTGACATAATGCAGAGGTTGTTCCTGGTTCCAGCAAGGAATTGTGGATTCTTGGATGACTCCTAAGGATTGAGCTCAAACCCATGGCTGTGCCAACTTCTCAGGCAAAGGCACAGCTAATAGGGTGTCTCTTTCTTCTGGCTGGTTTTATGGACCTTCAGAGATGCTATTGAGATATTTGGTTGAAATTATCCAACAGGTTCCAGTTATTAAGGATGGAGGGAATGTCTTTCTACAACTCCCTGATGGGCGGATGTAGCCAAGTGGGGGTTGGGCTCTTCTTCCAGGGAACAGCGACAGGACAAGAGGAACCAGCCTCAAGTTGCACCTGAGGAGGTTTAGATTGATATTGGGAAAAATTCTTCGTGGAAAAGTTTGTTCAGCACTGGAACAGAGTGCCTGGGGAAGAGGTGGAGGTCACCATTCCTGCAGGGATTTAGAAGCTGTGCAGATGTGGCGCTTGGGAATGTGGTTAGTGTTGGCTTTGGCAGTGCTGGGGGAATGGTTGGACTTGATCTTGGCAGGTTTTTCCAACCTCAGTGGTTCTCTGAGGAGGAATCCCATAGACACCTCTTCCTTAGGCCGTGAGGCCAAAACACTGGTGTGTGCTCATCCAGGCAGTTCAGGGATGCACAACCCCCTTTCCTGCCAGAATGGGAGGTTTAAGGCACTGGTTTGTGGCCCTTCCTGCTAAACAGCTTGACCTTGAGCAGGATTGGTTTCCAATATCCCAGAGGAGAAATGCTCCAAGGTCATTATAACAGTGACCCACTAACCCAGTTGGCAATGGGACACTGCTGACCAAACTCAGTCTGGAGCCAGCTGAATCCCTGCTCTTATCCCAGCCCCACACCACCACCTGATATCCCAAAGCACAAAACAGCCCTGGTGCATCCTGCAAGCCTTTGCTTTCTGCTGCAGTCCTCAGCTCCACTCCCATCACCGGGAATCACGTTTCCTTTCCCGAGTGCCCCGGGAGAGATGCATGTTTCCTGCTGCTTCCCTTATCTCTGCCGGCTCAGCCATTCCAGGCCTTGGAGAAGAGGCTGACACAATTTCCTGCCTGAAACAGGCTCTGCTCCTGGGTTTCTTCTGCCCTTCCTCCTCCTTGCTGGGAGCACAGGGTGAGCACACCAGGGTGGAGCTGACCTCTCCCCCCAGCAGCCACATCTGGCAGGAGATGACAAGTGGTTTGTCCTGGTTTTCCCAGTTTAGCAGAGGGAGCTGTGGGTGTCCATGGTGGTGGGGCTTTCTGGGTCAGGCTGGATCCATCCCCAGCCCCATCCCACAGAGCATCCTCCAACCTCAGGACACCTGTTTCTGCCCAAAATGCCACCAAGTAAATGTCTATGGATTGGGTTTTTATGCCCAAGCTAAGAGAAAAGATGAATCCTGCAGCCAAAGGCTCTGCTGAGTCACATGGAAGTGATTACAGGGATCAGTCCCTGCAAACACCTTCTCTCCCAGCACACGGTGTGTGTGAGCACAGCCTGTCCATGTCCCCATCCATATCCCTGTCACAATTCCCACCCTAGTTTCTATCCCCAGCTTCATCCCCATCCTTGGCCCCTCCCCCATCCTCATCTCTATCCCTATCCCTATCCCTATCCCCATCCCCATCCTTGTTCCCATCCCCATCCTCATCCTTATCCCCATACCTATTCCCATTCCTATCTCCATCTTCATCCCCATCCATATACCCATTCCCTTCCACATCCACATCCCTAGACCTATTCCCATGTCCGTAGATATCACCATCCCCATCCTTGTCCCTTTCCTCATCTTCATCCCCATCCCTATACCACGTCCCATCCCCATTGACCCATCCTTAACCCCACCCTCATTCCTATCCCTATCATCATCCTTGACCCCACCTACATCATGATCCCCATCCCTATCCTCAGCCCCATCCTCTTCCTCATCCTTATCCCCATCCCTGACTCCATCCCCATCCCGGCTGAGGCTCCCAGCTGCTCCCAGAGCCATAGGGATGCCCGTGCCAGCAGGACTCTGCTCCCAAGGCCATGGCATGACTCCAGCTCTTCCCAGCTGCTACTTTTGTAACTGACTGGTGCCAGTTTGGCTCCTGTAGTGGGAAAAGGCACTTTTAGGATCTTAGTCTACAGAAAGCCTGGAAGCTCCACCTTCCTGATGTCAGAGGATCTTCAGGGCCTGTAGTTTGTATTTTCAACAGCCCGAAAACATTACATGGAGCAACAAGTATCCCTTTCCCTTCCCCCTTTCCTGCTCCTTCTGGCCATTACCACCTCCAAAGTGCCACCAAATGCCACCATTCCCCATGGGAGGGACATCCCAGCTGGGATCTCAGCAGGCAGAGGTGCTGCCAGCCCCTCACAGCTTCTGATTTCCCTGGAGAGCCCTGGAGGTGTTTGAACTTCAAAAGTAAAGCCACTTTTTTTGGCACAGGGAACTCCTCGAAGTCTGCGGATCGTGTCCAGCTGGCCTGGACCCTGCTCGAAGCCCTAATGGTTTTCCATGGCCAGGGAATGTGTCTCCTTCCAAGGGCTGGAGCCGTCCAGCTGCCTGTAGCCGAGGGGGCAGCAGCCTCTCCGGATATGGCCCCCACGGTCACATTCCCTGGGACAGACGGGATTTCAACCAACTTGGCCCCAGCCTGGCAGCGAGCTGCTTTCCAGGATGCCTGGATGCAATGGATTGCTCACTGCCTAGGATGGAGGGAACAAGGACTACAGTGACAAATCCCTGTCGCTGCAATAGACATGGTGGAGGGTGTCCAGCTGCTTCCCAAGTGAGGATTCCTGTCGGGAATGCCATGAATGTGTCCCTGATTTATTTCTCTCCACAGCCTACAGGGGTTTGACACTTCTCTCCTTGTTATCTGGCATTCCTCGGGCATGTCTATGTTTCGGGACAGATAAGAAAGATACTAACCTTGGCCTGGAGCCAGGGAAGTGGGAAATGCTCCAGGAAGATGAAACACAGGTCTTGGCTGCTTCCAGCCCGGATTTCCAGGAGCACTCATTGAGTCCAGCTGCCTGGCTTTGAGCTCGTCCTTTCCTCCACCCCCCGAAGGCAGGGAACCCCTCCTCGATCCATTGGCTCCAGGCAGAGATGATGGATGAAGGGACAGAGAAAGGATAAACAGCAGTGACCCCGCGCCCGGTCGTGCGTGCCTGGGGGGCCGCGGCCGCCTGCTGACAACTTGCCAGTTGAGCTGCACGACATATTTTGGCCGGTGGCTGTCCCTGTCCTCCTCTCTCCGTGTCCCCTGGGGATGAGAAGTCACGTTTCTGCCCGGATCAAGGGAGCGGGATCCGAGGGAGCGAGAGGGG
>NW_008674216.1:0-3382 GCF_000695815.1 Acanthisitta chloris
GCAGGATTAGACCTGCGGCTAGGGGGGGGCAAGGAGCTGGGGTGGGGGGCTGTGGGCAGTGCAAGGACAAGGAGAAGGACACCAAGCACCCAGACAGAGCTGGCTCAGACTAGAAGGGCCATATCTTACACACGTACATAAATACAGTTCAGGGGGGACATGGTAGGGAGGTTTTTGCTGCTCTCTGAAGGGTTCTGCACCAGTCACATCCATAGGCTCCTTCATGAACCACGCACAGAGTTCCCCAGGAGGGAGCTGGGGTGTTTCCTCCTCGTGATGTAGGCAGCAGCCAGGGCAGAGAGGTGTTTGGGGTGCAGCATGTGTGGGGCCTGAGGCCTCCTGCCCCAGTGTGGGGATGCTGACAGGGTGTCCCCATCCTGTCCCATGGCACTTCATAGCACCTGTATGTCCCAGATCTGTGTGGGTCTCTGCTCAGCCATGTCCCAGACGATGGCATGGTCCCGGTCATAGGTTCGTCCACCTGCAGAGCGAGGAGAAAGTGTCAGGAGGACAGAAGGGGTGGGTGCCCCATCTCATGGCCAAACACCCTATTTTTGGGCATCCCTGGGAAAGGGCCACTGTGCCAGTGCTGAGGTCTCACCTTTTATATCAAGGATCATGTCCTCAAACATCTGGCAGTGGATCCGTCCCTGGGAATCGATGCGCCAGGTCTGACGTGGCATCCTGGTCTCAGACCACAGCACAGCCTTTGCACCCTTCCCAGCTGGCCCGATGACCTGCAGGCTCATGGTGGGGGCCACCTGCAAGGGGTGGTGGTGGCTGGGTCAGCACACTCCCTCCATCACCTCTGCTGGCACAAAGGCTTGGAGTTCAGAGGGGTTTCCCTGTAAACGCAGCTGGTTCTGGGGTGGGATGTGGGATGAGCAAGAAAACCCCTCAGTGAGGTGTAGGGATGATGATGGTGACACAAGTTCCACAGGGAAGGTAGAGATGCCTTCACGTCTCCAGGGGAGACTTGGGGAGGAGAATCAGATGCTCTTTGGACAAGGCTGAGGTCAGACACTGGGAAAAGCTGTTATAAGATAGCAGGAGTCCTGCCAGGGGCTCCTTGGGTACCCTCCAAGGCACTGCCTGCCACACCTGAGCCCTGACCTGGTTTTTGATCAGCCCATCCTCGTAGTACCAGACAGAGCTGCTCTGCTCACTCAGGCTGGAGACCACCACCCTCCCTGCCTTCATGTCCTCCACATCGTCAGGGACCGAGAGGTAGAGCTCCAGCTCTTTGCTCCTGATGCGGAAATAGATCCGTCTCTGGAATGAGAGAAAACATTTTTTGCACCCAAAAAATCCCTGCTGCCTGCACCTCCAGGACCATACCTGGCTTGATCCTGGTCCCCTGGGGTGGCTGCCTGGAGTGTTCTCCCTGTTCTCCTCCTCCCAGCAGAACTCTGCCTCTGCCCAGGGCGATCGCTGTGCCCGTGACCTGTCTCTCGTAGCTGGCACGGGCACGGCTCACCACACTGGGATGCCATGGATTTTACAAGGCACCTGCCCACAGGGAGCGTTTCACCACCAAGGCAGCCGCTCCCAGGGCGGGGGACAGGAATCTGGGTTGAGAGTGCTGGTGGCACCTTTCATGTGTCAGAGGTGTCAGCTGCATGCTGCTGCTCTCCAGGCTTCCCCAGCCCACCTAGAGCCACTCGCTGCCATCCGGACTGGCAGCTCTTTAGCTCCACATAGCTGGGATTTTGGGGTTAACCCCACAGGGTACCAGTGCTCTGTCCCCTCCTAAAGGTGGCACTCACCTGGCGGATGGGGTAGAGGGACCCCACATGCTGGAGCCCACTGTAGGTCAGCCAGTTGGTGATCTCAATGCAGTCCAGCAGCCACTGCCGCCCTCGGAAATCACCGTGCTCACACAGCACCCAGCTGTGGGGACAGGGCAGGACAGGATGGGTCACTCTGGGCAGGCAGGTGGCACCAGCAGGTGCCAGGGGACACTGGGGGTCACTTACATCCCTCCTTTGACCCGCACCGACAGCACGTGGTTGTTGAAACCCTCTGCCTGCAGACTCCGCACTTCCGAGTTCAGCTCGATTTCCTTCCCCTCAAAACACTCCAGCCCATGCAGGAAGATGGAGGGCTCCGAGAAAAACTGTGGGATGGGAGGAGAGGTGGGGTGGGAGCGGGGGAAAGGTGGGAGGAGTGAGCACCCATGGGTGCAGGAGGGCTCCATCTAGGGAGAGACAGAACTGGGGGTACCCATGGGAGGGGAAAAAAGGTTTTGGAGGTATTTCTGCTAGATGGAAGGGGCAGGAAGGGAAAGGGAAAAGGAAAAAGAAGGGAAAAGAGAAGGGGAAAGGGAAGGAAAGAAAAAATAAGGAAAAAGGGAAGGGAAGACAAAAGGGAAGGGAAAAAGGGCAAGGGGAATGAAGGGGAAAAGGGAAGGTAAAAGAAAAAGGAAGGTAAAAGGGAAGGACAGGAAATAGAAGGTAAAAGGGAAGGAAAGGGAAAAGGAAGGGAAAATGGAAGGGGAAAGGGAAGGGGAAAGGGAAGGGCTGTAATTACCAGTGGGACCTTCTTCAAGGAGCAGATGGCAGTGGAGCAGAGACAGCCCATGGCACTGAGAGTGGGGTACTCCCCCTCAGACAGCACATGCTGGTCCCCCGTGAAGTCCTGACCATCGAACAGGATCCAGCTGGTGGGGAGGAGTGTGACCAAGCTGACACAGCCATTGTGGTGGACATCCATCCCTCCTGTGCCCCCCAGCACCCTGTCCTGCCCACCCTTTGGGGATTTGGGGACCTGCCATGGGGCTGCCAGCCAGGGTGATATCCCTGTTCCCATCCCAGCTGGAGACAATGAGGTCCCAGGACACCCCTACCTGCCCCCACGGACTCTGCAGGAGCGTGGGACAAAGGTATCAGGCAGGGCCTCCTGGTCCTCCTCGAAGGCAACATGATCCCCCAAGAAGTCAGGCTCTGAGAAGAGCAGGATCTGGGGAGGGGAGCAGAAAGGTGAGGGGGAAAACCATCACCACCACCCCACAAGGGGCTGTGTCCCCTAGGAGGGCACATCCTCCTCCCCATCCACTGCTCCTGACCTTGGAGACGAAATGGAGGTTGTGTTCCCTGATCTGGAAGCAGACAGAGAGGGGCTGGTTGGTGTCTGGCTCTGGCTCCCACCAGCCCAGTGGGTCCCCACGATGAAGGGGGGGGATGTCCAGTGCTCTCACCTGCAGGATGGGCTGCACCGAGGCGATGTGGCAATCTGTGGCACCCCAATCCTCACAGCTGCGGTACACCCCCTTCTCCAGGATGTACTGCTCACCCGAGTAGTTGGTACCCTCATAGGCCACCCACCTGCAAGGAAAAGCTGGATGCTGGCTCAGCCCCCCCCTCACCCATCCCCACAGACCCCC
>NW_008674216.1:4093-6393 GCF_000695815.1 Acanthisitta chloris
AGACCCCAGGGAGGGTAGGAGCAGCTCCCAAACCTCTGTGTGGGATGAGTTTGGGGGATCTCAGGCCATGCCCAGCTGCCTGGTGCACGGGGAAGGTTCCCTTGGGGGATGAAGATGGGATGGGGAGCCTGCCTCTCTCTGCCCACACTGGGTCCATTCCCAAGCAATGCCACCATCCCTGCCCTCACCGTCCGTATCAGCCGTAGGGACACCAGCTCCTTGCTGTAGCCGCCCCACTGCCTCCAGTCCTGGTACTCTCCTTCCTCCAGCAGGTACTGGTGGCCACGGAAACCTTCCTTCTCGTAACCAACCCAGCTGTGGCACAGGCAGACACAGGCAGTGAGGTTCTAGGGGTTTTCCACGTGCCAGGACACAGGGATTACCATCCACACCCTCTCTCCCAAGTGACCCATGGCCATCCCACAGCCCTGGGCAGCTCCTCCAAGCCCTTTCTCAGGGGTGACCACCACCTTCCCAGCCTGCTCCAGCTGGGATGCCAGCCCTGCCTGCACCATGCCACTCACCAGCCACCCAGGACACGCAGGGAGCCCACGGTGGCCAGTGCTGGCTCGGGCAGGCGCTTCAGGTCGTAGATGTCTCTGCTGATGCTGAAGCTGTGGCCCTGGAACCCTGTGGCCTCGTAGATCAGCACCTGGGGACACAGTGGGGTGAGAATGGTCTCAGGGCTCTCAGCCCATGGCTCCCCTGGTGCTGGCCCAGCACTCACCTGTGGCTCACCAGGTCTCTCCACAATGGGGCAGCCCTGGAAGGAGAAGGAGCCTCAGTGAGTTTGTGGTGGCAGGAGGGGATGCTGTAAGGACATCTGCTTTCCCCCTTTAAAGCCTGAACTGTTTTGAGGGTCATTTTCATTCAAGAACAACCTCTTTTGGAGCTTTCCTTCACCCCTAACCCACAGGAGTGCTTTGCAGAGCCACATTTGGCACATTTCCTCATCCTACTCCCACTGATGTGAACCAGGAACTGCTGGGACATGCTCTCACCTGTCATGCCCAGGGCTGGATATGGCCCTGGTACCCCAGAAACCACACTCCAGCAACCAGCACTCACCAGCCTGATGGGGTGCATGGAGCAGATGGATGGGTCCTTTGCTCCCCAAGCCTTTAAACTGGGGTACCCGCCTGGCTCCAGAACATAGGGATCATCATCAAAGAAAGGCTTGGAGTAAACCAGCCACCTGGGGAAGAGGGAGAAGGCATCACACCTGCTCCAGCCCACGCTGGAGCCCACCTGACACCCACCCAACCCCACTATCCCACTCACAGGCCTGAGTGGACGATGATGGAGGCAGCAGAAAGTGCCTGTCCCTGTGTGCGGGTGTCCTCGGCCGAGTTGGTGAACTTCAGCCGTGTTCCTTCGCCGTTCTCCTCGGTGAACAGGCTGATCTCGGGGATGCGATAATCCTGGGGGCACAGCAGTGTCACAGGGGTCCAGCATCCCCTGCTTGGAGGGTGCTGGGAGGCTCAGGGGGTCCTTGCACTCACCCTCACCACCCTCTTGAAGGAGCCGATGCAAGCCGATGCGGAAGGGACGGTTGCCGCGGGGTTGTCCGTTCTCCTCGTACACCATCCAGGGATTGTTGATCTCCACGTCCCCCTCGGCCAGCACACACTTGCGCCCGTGAAACCTTGGCTTCTCATACATCACCCACCTGGCAGCAGGGTGGGAGCAAAGAGGGGGAAAATCCTGCTTTTCCTGCAGTCCTGGGGCTACCAGGAGCCTCGGGGCAGAGTGTGGGTGGGGATGTCCTGCCATCGCCAGAAAACAGCCACAGTAATTAGCACTGGCAGGAGAGTCACTCCTGAACCCCAGGCTGGGACCTGGCTGATATCCCCAGCACGGGGAGCGCACGAGTCCCAGCCAAGCCCTCCCTCTGTGTCCTCTCCTCGTGTCCTCACCCTGCTGCTGTCCTTACCCTCCTCGGATGACCCGAATGGAGATGGTGTGTGAGAGCTCCCAGGATGTGGCATCAGGGATATCACCCCAGATCTCCCGTTTCTGGCCTGCGAAGCCGGCGTCGGAGTAGAGGATGATCTGGGAGAGGGTGACACAGTGGAAAAGTGCTGCCACACTGCACCATGCCCCAGCCAGCCAGCCCAGCCCAGCCTCACCACCCTCCCTGTACCTTGCCAGGTCTCGTGTTGATCTTCTCAAAGCCCTCCTTGTCCTGCTGCTGTGAAGAGCGGAGAGGATGGGGGTGTGAAGAGCGTGGAGGGACATTGGCTGCACCAGACATCTCCCTGCAGCCCAAGGAAGCTGCAGCCTCTCGTCTGGAGTCTGCC
>NW_008674216.1:6451-7417 GCF_000695815.1 Acanthisitta chloris
CTGGACCCTCCTGTCACTCCCTCGGGACCCTCCCATCACTTGATCTGGTACCCTCCCATCACTTGACCCTGCTGTCACCCAGGATAGTGTCCTCTCATCACCCATCCCAGTGCCCTCCCATCACCCATCCCAGTATCCTCCCATCACCCATCCCAGTGTCCTCTATCACCTATCCCAGTACCAGTACTTTCACCCCATGATGGGAAGCACAAACCAGGTACTGGAAACAGGAAAGGATGCTCCAGGATTCATTCCCCATCACCTCCCCACATGCCCAGGAGGGCAAAGCATCTCCCCAGGTGCTGTACTGTGGGATTCACTCACCAGGACATCGTCGGGGCACAGGGCCACGAAGCTCTCTGGCTCTTCAGTGACAGATCCAGCACTCAGAGCTTCCCGCATGGCCATCTCAGGGCTGGGGTGGCCACCAGGTCCCAGCCCATTGTGGTCCCTGGGGGTGGGTGAGCCTGTGCCCCTGTCACCGTTGGGCAGCTCGAGCAGGGCAGTGCCAGGGGACACGAAGCGACTGTAGAGCACACTGTTGTCCAGGCGTGAATAGGGCTTGCCCTCATCGGCCCCAGCTGCTCGGTGCTCCATGAAGTGGGAGAGCAGTGCCATGCCCTTGAGGACATTCCCTCGGAAGGGCACACTCTGCTCAGCTGAGCCCCCAGACACCAGTTTGGCTTTTTCATCTGCGCCCACCTGCCTCAGGGTCCCCAGGAGTGAGCCCTGCTCTGCCCAACCATTGCCAGCCACGCCGTCCCCGGGCACCCCACGCAGGGTCCCGGCTCGTGCCCGCTCCTCAGGGCTCAGGTAGGGGTTCTCAATCTCCTCCTCCTCCTCCTCAGGTCTCTCCTCCGGCCGCCTGACCTGGCCCCATGCCACCAGCTCCCGCAGGGCCACAGGCAGGGAGATGGCAGCACGGGGGGCCACACGGTCCTCGTGGATGGGGGGCAGGGACACACA
>NW_008674217.1:0-1636 GCF_000695815.1 Acanthisitta chloris
ACTGTTTATGCCTTAGAGCCTCTGCAACACAAAGAGTAAAAGCCAGATCCTCAGGTGAACTGGACTGAAATAGCACAGTTGAAGTCTGTGGACTCATATGGATTAATGTGTTGATATTTCTGTGTCACAATACAAGATTGCTGTGCAGAATTCTGTGGTTTTATGAAATGTCAAATAGTTCACATGAGATGGAAGGTGTAATTAGTCCAACTCACAATATGGTCCCATGGTCAAAAAGTGCAGTGCTAAAGTAGATTTTGAAATTAACTGGAGGCAGACATTGTCAGAATCATAAAAACTCATCCTATTGGACCTGGCTGATACCCTTCAAAGCCAATGTCTACCTTCAGTATAAGAGACAACTCAGAGCATATAAACTTTTTATTCTCTTCCATTTTGCTGTGCATAACCTCTGAGGCTGTGAACTTTACTACTGCTTCCAAGTGTTAGTTCTGGAGTTTTAGCAAATAAATTTTTTTTAGCATTTAAAAGCTTAGTGTCAAGTTCATGATCCAAAAGCTCTGATAATATGGTTGTATAGTTACAAGAGGCAGAGTTTCATGATTTCCTAGGGGTAAAAATAAGTTTCATCTTTGCTGTAACTTCTGCAAACTGTGTACTGTTCTCCTATGGCTGTATGCTGCCTGTAGAGATACTAACACAAAGGTTTTGGTGCTTATTGTTCAGGGTGGGAGGGAAGCTTGTTTGTTTTTTAGGGTTTTATCCTCAGTGCTTAAGGTAGAACTAGAAAATGGTGGAACAAGCCTGGGATTGGAACTAGGAGTATCAAATGCTACTGATGAAGTAGAAGTGGCAAAGCTACTTGCAAGCTAGTCAAATCTGTTACCTTTTAAATACTCTGCTCTAGTGGTCCTATACTGTGTATATATTTGCTTTCATTTGAGATTGCTCTAAGAAAAATGAAGATGGTCCTAGAGGTGTTTTTAGGTGTGCTTTTGGCAACATAAGAGACTTCTGCTGAGTATTAACTATGCAGGTTTTTTTATTTAGATAATGAATCTTAATTACAGAATCACAGAATAATCAGAGTTGGAAGGACCCTTGAGGATGATCTAGTCCAACTCCTGGCCCAGCACAGGACAGCCCTGAGAATCACACCATGTGCCTGAGAGCATTGTCCAAATGCCTCTGGAACTCTGCCAGGCTTGGGGTTGTGACAGCTTTCCTGGGGAGCTGTTCCAGTGCCCAAGCACCCTCTAATGGTTTAGGAATTTTAGTAGTAGTTGTTTTGGTAGAAGCTGTTGGATCTGAATAGCCCTAATGTTTTAAGTCAGATATTGTATTCACACCCCAATGATTTATACTGCAGATTGACCATATTAGAGTCAGAGCAACACAGTAAGAAAAAAATAAATTGTTGGAAGAGAAAGATGGATGAAATACCATGACCTTCACACAGTACCTTATGCTATGTTCAAGGCAGTTCAAGTAGTGCAAGATTCAAATGCACTGTGATTTTGTGTAACTTCAAAATCACCTTTGTAGGCAATCGGTTCTTACTGGTGACACATTGTGGTAAAACTGCAGTGACATTGTCCACTTTAAAACAGTAAAACAGCCATGGAATTTCTTTAATCTCAGTATTAGGTCTTTACCTGAAATAATCAATTTAATT
>NW_008674218.1:0-1010 GCF_000695815.1 Acanthisitta chloris
ACTGGGAACGGCGGCACTGGGACTGGGCACAGCAGTGGCACTGGGACCAGTGACACTGGGACTGGTCACACCGGGACCAGTGGCGCCGTGACTGGTCACACCAGTGGCACTGGGACCAATGGCACTGGGATGGGTTGCACCAGCGGCACTGGGACTGGTCACACTGAGATCAGTGGTACCGGGACTGCTCACACCAGTGATACTGGGACTGGTTGCACCAGTGACAGTGGGACTGGGACTGGTCACACTGGTGCCAGTGGGACCAGGAGTAGTCACACCAGGGACACTGGGACTGATCAAACTGGCATCAGTGACACTGGGACTGGTCACACTGGTGCCAGTGACACTGGGAGTGATTGCACCAGGGATACTGGGAGTGATTGCACCAGTGACAGTGGGACTGGGACTGGTCACACTGGTGCCAGTGGCACCAGGACTGGTCACACCAGGGACACTGGGACTGATCAAACTGGCATCAGTGACACTGGGACTGGTCACACTGGTGCCAGTGACACTGGGAGTGATTGCACCAGTGACAGTGGGACTGGGACTGGTCACACTGGTGCCAGTGGCACCAGGACTGGTCACACCAGGGACACTGGGACTGATCAAACTGGCATCAGTGACACTGGGACTGGTCACACTGGTGCCAGTGACACTGGGAGTGATTGCACCAGGGACAGTGGGACTGGGACTGGTCACACTGGTGCCAGTGGCACCAGGACTGGTCACACCAGGGACACTGGGACTGATCAAACTGGCATCAGTGACACTGGGACTGGTCACACTGGTGCCAGTGACACCATGACTGGTCGCACTGGGACTGGACTGGTCACGTCATTGATACTGGGATTGGTCACACCGGGCCTGGTCGCACTGTGAGCAGTGACACTGGGAGTGGTGGCACCGTGACTGGTCACACCAGCACCAGTGACACTGGGAGTGGTGACACCAGGACTGGTCACACCAGCACCAGTGACACTGGGAGTGGTGTCACCCGGACTGGTCCC
>NW_008674218.1:1042-2385 GCF_000695815.1 Acanthisitta chloris
TTATTGGCCACACTGGCACCAGTTGTCACCTGGGGGTGGGTGTTGGTGGCATTGGCACCTCTTGGTGCCAGGATGTTCACACCCAACTGGTGATATCACTCTGGACCCAGTGATGTCACCCTGAACTGCTGACATCACTTTTGGGCCTGGTGACATCACCTCAGCCCCAGTGATGTAAGCCCAGACTGGGTGGCATCACTCCTGGGCCTGGTGGCATCACCCTGGGCCTGGTGACATCACTCCTGGGCCTGGTGACATCACCCTGGGCCTGATGGCGTCGCTCTGGACCTGATAGCATCACCATGTATCTGGTGACATCATTGTGCCAGGTGGCATCACTCTTGGGTCTGATGTCATCACTCTTGGACCCAGTGACATCACCTTGGTCTTGGTGACATCACTCCTGGGCCCGGTGACATCACTTTGGTCTTGGTGGCATCACTCCTGGGCCTGGTGGCATCACTCCTGGGCCTGATGGCATCACTCTGGGCCTGATAGCATCACTCATGGGCCTGGTGGCATTGCCTTGGTCTTGGTGACATCACCCTGGACCCGGTGACATCACCCTGGACCTGGTGCCATCCCCTTGGGCCTGATGGCATCACTCTGGGTCTGGTGACATCACTGAACCTAGTGCCATCACCCTGGTCTTGGTGACATCACCCTGGTCTTGGTGATTGATACCACTCTGAACCCAGTGCCATCCCCTTGGGCCTGATGGCATCACTTTGGGTATGGTGACATCCCTCTGAACCCAGTGCCATCCCTGTGGGCCCGATGGCCTCACTCTGGGTCCAGTGCCACCACACTGGCTCTGATGCCATCACTCTGGGTCTGGTGCCCTCACTCTGGCTCTGATGCCATCACGGTGGCTCTGATGCCATCACTCTGGGTCTGATGACATCACGCTGGGTCTGATGACATCACAGTGGTTCTGATGCCATCACTCTGGGTCTGATGACATCACAGTGGGTCTGGTGCCATCACTCTGGGTCTGGTGCCATCACGCTGGGTCTGATGCCATCACGCTGGGTCTGATGACATCACAGTGGTTCTGGTGCCATCACTCTGGCTCTGGTGCCATCACAGTGGTTCTGATGCCATCACTGCACCCAGTGCCATCCCCTTGGGCCTGATGGCCTCACTCTGGGTCCAGTGACATCACACTGGCTCTGATGCCATCACGCTGGCTCTGATGACATCACACTGGGTCTGGTGCCATCACAGTGGTTCTGATGGTCTCACTCTGGGTCCGGTGACATCACACTGGCTCTCATGACATCACACTGGCTCTGATGCCATCGCTCTGGCTCTGGTGCCATCACGGTGGCTCTGATGCCATC
>NW_008674219.1:0-8117 GCF_000695815.1 Acanthisitta chloris
AGCAGGACACTCCTGGACGGTGCCAGCGCCGCAGGCCCCGCGGTCACCCGCTGTGCAGCCCAGCACTGAGCCAACAGAGGCCTCAGAGAGCTCATCAGCAGGAGGAACTCTCTCAGGAAGGGGCTAAGGCTTTCCAGACTCACCTTTTCTGCGAGTGCTTCCTCCAGCGTGGTCAGGGCAGTGTCAGTGTTTGTGGTGTCAGCCTGTAAGGATTTCACTCGATCCTTCAAGCTGCTCATTTGCTTCTCCTTGTCTCTCAACTGTTCCTGAAGATTTTCAATCTTAAAGAAAAGGAGTAAATATTAAGATAAGAGCAAGAAAACCCATCCAAAATCATCTCAGGAGTATATTAAATAATGAAAATTATTCTAATAGCAAAGGAAGCAGGAAAGGATCTAGTTCTTATAATCCTGCATCAAAAACATCAAGCAACACAACCAAAACAATCAAATTACAACAAGGAATCAGCAACCTTTCCAACAACCAGGAAGGAATTCAGAGCAAGAAAGTATCAACAGTATTACAAGAACAACATAAAGACAGGCTATTATTCCTCATTTCCAAGGGTGTTGGGCATGATGGGACTGAAGGCTGAAGAACACATTAGCAAAGAGAAAGGAAAAAAGCTGAGAAAAACATTACTGCATACGTAAGATAAAAAAGGCACTTGATAATTAACAAGTTGTGAAGAAATATTATTTTAAGTATTTCCTTTGGTACTGTGATATTTTTTAGTGTACTGGCATGGTGTATGTTCATCTTCCATGGTGCCTTGCTAGGCAATGGACTGTCAGAAAGTGCCATTCCCTGGGGAGAAAACGTATCAGCCTTGTTTTCTGTGGGTGTAGAGCTTGCTAGGCGATGGACTGTCAGAAAGTGCCACTCCCTGGGGAGAAAACATATCAGCCTTGTTTTCTGTGGGTGTAGAATTTGATCAGTTCATGGTTTCTGAACATATCTTTTGATACACTGAGAAGACCTAATGCTGAATCCCTCGTATACACACACACACATCCAAGGAACAGACACATTATGCCCAGGATAACCTGTCGAAAACAACTTTATCAACAAAGGAGTAAACTGCATACAGATTTCTCAGCTGATTCTTTTCTGTGTTGTTCTGACAAGTTCTTCTTGCATCAGTAAATGTGTATCATAAACTGGTGAATGACACGTGGCAGGTAAGCTACCCATCTCCAAAACACTCCTAGCAAGATCTTCCTTCAAAGGCACATGTAACAAATAATGCAACAAGACAACCACAAAGGCTATCTGGTCCAGGATTTCTAGTGCTGAATGAAAGCATGAACTAGCCTTTTTGTCTCACCTGCTGACCAGTAGCTCTGGAAATATAGCAACTATGTCCAGGTTTTACACTCCAGCCTTGGCAAAACTGAGTTGCTATGACTGCAGAGCAAAAGGTTATGTAGACACATCAACTACTACTTTCCTGTCTCTATTAAACTTACACCTGGAACACAGCACAACATGGGGATTGGAACTAGATGATGGCTAAGGTTGCTTTTGCTCTATGACAGTTTTAGATAATGGTCTAGATCTGCAATGATATCCATAAAAGATTTTGCAGGAGACAAAGTCACAAACCACGGCAGGTGTGGTACAAGTGGAAGCTTGAATAAAGAACTAATTCACAGAAATGCTTGGGAATGTTCTGTATAACCCATGGCCATGGGAGGAGTGTTCTGGCCTGAGACTCTTTATAACTCTTTTTTTTTATTTCTCTTAAGCAGGCACATGCAAACTTTCAATTCATCTTTGCACACAACCTATATATTACTGCTAGCAGAAGAACTAAGTTTTTTGTTGCTAAGGAATGGACTGAAATTTGGTTTGGTTTACCTTTGCCAATAGTTTCTATTAGGAAAAACAAGTATTAGGCCTCCAAGTTATGCTCAAAAATAAATTTGGTCACAACACAAACGGCATTACAAAACAAAATTAAAGAGCACTAAAAAACCATAACCAAAGGCACATCATGTGGGTCAGATATAAGGCTAAGAATTGAAAATTCCCTCTTTATACACTCCTATCTATTGTTTGATGCCTTGTTACCACATACTGCCACTGCTGAGCATTCACTCTGAGGCATTGGCATACACTGCTGAGCCCAGTGAGGAGCTCCAGGAGGAGCCTCCTGGCTGTGCCTGCAGAGCTGTCCTGGTGCCCACGCTGTGGCTGCTGGGGAGGGAAGAGCCCCAGGAGCAGTGTCAGCTGTCCAGACAGGCTGACCCTTCAGCCAGACGACCCACAAAACACACTGCAAAGACTGAGCTATTCTTAGACTCCTGTTTACTTCTGGAGGAGAATCGCCAAAGGCTCTGACTGGCTGAGGAGAGGACAGTGCAGGGATGTTCTGTTGAGAGCAAACCACACACGAGAGGCAGCTAAATAATTCAGCTTCAGCATCTGTGAAGCTGCTTCCCAAGGCAGCAACTGCAAGTTCCCCTTTGCAACTGCCCCTCAACAGCAATGCAGCGTGTGCAGAGCAGGAACCTGTCTGTTCTTTCAGCCTGTCTGGAGTAATCGATGCCAGGGCTGTTCCCATCCAGGGAACAGTAGGTATGCTGAAAGGTTCTAAGTCATACTAATATCGAGGCACTACTAAAAACCCTCTGTACCTACAGCTGTGGTTTGGCAGGGTCAGAAAACAGAGTCCTCAATGAAGGGCATGACCCTTAAACTACAGAAAACCGAATCTGGCAAAACAGGTCAAAATGGAAATATTTGTATAATAATGGATGCAAAATTTCCTTAAGAAATTGCTATCAACAACAAATGAATTGCCTTAATTCCATTTTTCTCCCAAATCTGCAATACCGTAACAAATAATAATTTTATGTTCTCCACAATGATATGATCTGAAGAAGAAAGCAAAGAATAGTCTACACTTGTCCATGTAGTTAATGAATCAAGAATTCTGCTCTTATGCCCTTGTAAGTACTTTGAAAATCCTTTTAAAAAAGGAATATATAATACAACTCCCTGACAGGAGGTTGGAGTCAGGTGGGGGTTGGTCTCTTCTCCCAGGCAACCAGCAGCAGGACAAGAGGGCACAGACTCAAGCTCTGCCAGGGGAGGGTTAGGTTGGATATTAGGAAGAGATTTTTTCCAGAGAGAGTGCTCAGGCACTGGAATGTGCTGCCCAGGGAGGTGGTGGATTCACCATCCCTGGAGGTTTTCAAGATCAGACTGGATGTGGCACTTGGTGTCATGGTCTAATAATGATTGTAGGGTTGGACTCGATGATCTTTGAGGTCTCTTCCAACCAGGTTGATTCTATGATTCTATGATCATATTTGTCTTTAAAACCCTTTATTCCTACCCAACAACAACTGAAAAATACAAGATTTTGAACAAATTTTCAACTAACAGATGAAGATAAAACAGGCAACCAAAATAAAGACTTCCTTTTCTCCCCAACAAAAGATGAAATAAACCTCAATAAAATCTCCAAGTCCTCTGGCAAACATAAAGGGACAAGGATTGAATGAACCTTGTTTAATCCTGAAATACTCAGAAGATGATAAATTACCTCTGAAATGTTCTAACCTAAGGAATAGATATATTACTGTACCATCTTTCTGAAAAGGAAAACTAAATAAATTATCCAGTTAATATTACCTATCTTTATTCTTGCCAAGTATACTGACTTTGCAGGGTACAGAGAGCAACCTACGGCCAAGTTAGCAGCACTAAGCTGAGTGTAAAGGTACACATACCCACACTGGAATCATCTGCTCTGCACACCGATTTTCTCATTGATAATGACTTACTGAAATATTTTTTCCAACACTGCCAGTTGTCAGGAAATATCATGTTTTAACCCGGGTAATTTATTCTTAGTTGTGTGGAACTAATTATTTTGCCTTCCAGCCCTGAAGCACAAGAGCAGAGGCAAGAGAAGCTTCCTCTGGCATTCTGTTCCAAAGGCAAGGAAGCATTCTGCTTCCAGCAAATCCTGACCTCACTGAAAACCCCAAGCAAATGCAAATGAAAAACAGCCCGAGGATTTAAAGAGACACATCCCGTTAAATATCCATCAAGATGCCCAAATTCTAAGTTAGAGGTTACTAGCAGATCCTTTGCATCATGCTTCAACCAAGAAATTTTTCTGTGGAGTTAGTGTCCACCCTAGGGTATGTGGAAATTGAACACTAGAAAACAATTTCTGTTGTATGAGTGATTGCTGAATTAGAAATAATGAAGTGTGTTTGTGAACTGATCATTAAATCTCTTCCTCCCTCCCCCCTTGTGTTACTGGAAAAGAACCTTTCTCATCCTCGAAATATTTCATCAAACATCAACACTTTACAATGATAACTTTGACAGCACCTGTAACAGAATTAACTGCATCTACCTTCCACCTCCATCTGTCAATTTGCTTCTTGCTACTCTGTTTAACTTGGAAAAGGAATAAAGTGGTAAAAGCCCTTTAACTTCCTTCATTCTGAGACAATAGAAGAAAAAGGAAACAACCCTCTTAGAAGTATGAAGATCCAATAATGTTCGGGAACATTTAAAAAATGCAAAAAATCTTATTTGAAATTCAAAATTTTTTTCAGCTCAAGAGAAGTTCACTGTATTTCCCACTGCTTGTGTGTACCTCCAATCTGCAGTAACCAGCCATGCTACTGAGCCACATACAATTCTTTCACTCTTCTTCTTTCTAGCCAAAGGTGAAAATGCCTTTGCTTATACTCTGCACTTGAGTTCCCCAGAGCAGCTCCACTAAGAGGTGGTGTGATCTGTAACTTCATCATAACACAAACTGAGTATACAGAAGGCAATCAGGTGAACATTCAATAGTATTCTTTCATTGTACTACAGGAGCAGATGTACAAGAGAATCTCAGGGCTCTGTTGAGTCTCCCATTTATGTGATCCGAGCCTTCCTCTGCTGGAAGCAGCACTGTAAAAGTGTATTAATAACCATGTGGGTTGAGAAGTTTTATGTTCTATTCCTGTGGTACAGCCATCCAAACAAACAAAAACTTCACATAAGCTGTGACTTTTCCAAACAGTCCTTGTTTTTGTAAAGGCACTATTGGTCACACCAGCTCCAGGGTCAATGACCACAAGGAGATGGTGGATTCTCACCCATCACAGCCAGAAGTGATTCTGTACATATCAGCAATATTAACCTGAGGACAAAAAAAAGCATTTTTGGAAGGGAGAGTAAGCAGGTATATGATGATAGAACAGCTACAGCTGTCTAGTTGGAGACATGACACTCCTTTCAATGTAAGAATACTAATATCATGATAAAAATTTGAGAGCCTAGAGTCACACTTGAATTGTTAAAATCCCACAGTATCTGAGAGGCTGAGAAAGATGTGCTTGCATCAAAATCAAGCTGACACTAGTTCAAACAGACATGATCACATAAAAAACACCAGTAAACAATTACTGTTTTGGAGAAAGGGTAAGGTATTAATGAGAGATCACTTTAAGTCCCAAGAGACTGCCCAAGACAGCTGTACTACTGGATTTGTAAATATTACTGTATTTCTGAAAGTCCTTTTTTGGCCACCACAGTGAAGTCTATCAGCAGGTATTACTGGTGAGTTTTCCAAGATTAAGCTCCAGTTTTATCAATGCCACACTGAAACCCTCACCATTCTAACCATCTGTCTACTGCAAACCTTCCCAAAGTACCACCAGAACAGTCCTGCATGAACTGCAAACATCTACACCTAATTCAGCATTAACCAATTCTCTGTGTGTCTGTCACATGAGTGAATACCATCAACATGACTGTATTGAATCACTAGGCTGCAAGTAATGTTCTTCCTATTCATTTCAAAGCTTAGATTCCCAAGACTAGCAACAATGTGCAAGGGGGTGAAGCTTTAGGCACACCACGTCTTCCTGCAAGGGTGAGATTTTGAAGTTGTTTTAAAGTCCAGGATAGATCAAAACAACTTCCCTTTTTTCAGTAAGTGCAGGTCAGAGTTTCTTCCAAAGCTCTTTTTGCTTTACAGTCCAACCAACTGACTATGTGACAATATGGTCACACAGTTATCAATATCTGGAGATTCTTGCTCTTGAATCATGCTAAAAACCATCTTCAAGCAGTTTGTCTATCAATTAAGTGTGTAAAATTTATTAAGCGTGAGTAAATTAAAACCACTATGAAATGCAAGATAATAGTGGTTCTCCCTCATCCAGAAGGTCTGTGTTTACACCCATCCTCTGCCTGTCTCTGCTGGAAGGTGTGCAAACCCTTCACCATGCAGAGGAGCATCCTGAACATGTTGTTCTGGGACAAGAGGACCTTAGTTTCTTCCAGTAACACCATTCCATACTGACCAGTTTTCTTATCCTTTGGGTAAGTAAACATATATTCATAGACACTTCCCCCTGGGTAAGTGCAATCACAGGCACTATTCACACCCCTGTCCCTTGTGACAGTCCTAATGGCTGGATGAATACTGTGCAGAGACTCAGTCACAAGGCTGCCTAGCCTAGTGGACTCAGAATTCACTCCTGAATCCAGGAAATTATTGATTTAAAATGAAAAATTACTCCGTCCTTGTTCTAGTCAAGATGCCTGAGTTGGCCAAGGCAATCACTAATGTCTGTTCCAGGCACAGCTCAAACCCCCAGGGGCAGAACGAGCCTGGTGACCGAAGCTCTGGAAACTCTGGTCTTGCAGCCCAGAGAGCCATGAAAAGCTTTGTGAGAGAGACTGATGTCAGCAGCCTCAGAAATGGCACACACCCTTTGCTTTTCCTGCCTCTTCAATCACAGGGAACTCTGGATTTGTCTTGCATGACAGTGAATGCACCAACAAAGCTTATTAGCTTGATCTTGCCAGAAAAATGATACGTTTAATTTATAATGAAGGCAAGAGGCCCCACAGTTGGCTGTTTTCCCAGATCCCTTCAAGAAAGCAGAATTTGTCAGTCCCTCTACCTATGAGTAATGTTCCATCTTGCCAGTCAAGAGGTTATCTCGAGACACAAGAAGGACATACTATTAAAATGACTGCTCCTCTTGGAGGGATACTTAGAAATGGTTCCTTCTGGATACGACAGATCTGCTGAGCTGTGGTTTCAGCCCCCTGGAATGCTGGAGCATAGAGAATACCAGAAACTCCAGTGGAGCTCTCTTGTAGCTTAGCTATCACTATCAATCTTAGATGGCACTAGGACAGCAGTGTGCATCAGTTTGAACCCTCTCTTACACAGCTGCAGCAGCTGAACTAACATTGTTAACACCATGGTCCTGTTTTCTTTCTTTGTCTGAGCCTACCTATTAACAAGGAGGAGTAGATATTCACTACTTCAGAAAAAAAATCTCTTACTTTTGTTACTAGAGTCAACAGGCAGGATTCTTAACAGCATCAACAGAAATCAAGAGAATGTTCCTGACATTATTAGATCTTAAAACAAGAAACTGGCTTGCTATCCTTCACACACATCAAACAACATTTGGCTTTTTAGAAGTATATCACCATACATCTGAGAATATAGGTAAATATGCTACATATAACCTGGATGTTTTTCTTTGTGTTGTGGGACCACAAAATGCTCCAAGCAAAACAATAAAAAGGGAATATGAAAATAAAGCAGTACATTCTCCACTTACAAATTCTACATTCTAACCCAGGCAGGCATAAAAACTTATTCTGAATGCAGGAGGTTCCTCTACCATTGCTGCTGCAGTGGTAGCCCTAACTGTGCACGAAAAATTACTGTAATAGCATAATATTTGTTATGTGTAAAATCAATGCTTCAAATTTAACTTATGCCTCCTTCACTAGTTTAGATATCCCTACTTCTAAACAATCTTCAAGTGCATGTTCAGCACCTCTGAGCAGTTTACTCACAGAATTCACTGCTGTGAAATAGAAGTTGTTCTTACACAATCCTATTCCAAAGCTGCCTGGACATGGTCCTGGGCAACTGGCTGGGCAGCCCTGCTCGAGCAGGAGGGATGACAAGATGCCCTCCAGGGGTATCTTCCAACCTCAACCATTCCATGATTCTGTGAAGACAATCTGTCATAAACCCATAAATGCATTGAGCAAAGACCCCTAGGAATGTGAAGTCTCATACTTCCTCTATTGATGTTCAACACAAAAAACATCTTACA
>NW_008674219.1:8151-49621 GCF_000695815.1 Acanthisitta chloris
AAACGTGCTAAGCCTCATGGCATAAAGCAATTAAAACTTCACTACAGTGCCAAGAATCCCCCGGAGGTGATTTACTGTTTTCAGTAACTAAATATCCAAATAGACAAAAGGAAATTTCACCAATTAATACAAGTGATCAGGTACTGTTTATTGCAACCTGAACAAGATACCTCTAATCCAGGCTATGAACTCACTAGTGAGGGTGGTACCAACACCCAGCGGCTGTCACCGGGCTGGATTAGGCAAGAAGATCCAAAGTCAGTCCCTGGGGAACACACTGTCACCTCTAAGAGAGCAGTGAGTGTAAACTCTGAAAATACTGTCTGAAGCTAAGCTTGTGAACCTTTTAGGACCTAGATCCAAATAAGAAAAATGTATGTTATGTCTCAGAAAGAATCAAAAATCTCAAATCCCACAGGCTGAAGCCTCCCCAAAGGGGTAAGGGATCTTGCTGACACTGAACCTGAAGTTGCTATAGCTCCAAGAACCATATAGCAATCAGCACCTTTAAAACCAAACTAGCAAACAGCTGAAATGTGGTATGAAGAAACTGTTATTCCCCTGCCAAATAATGCCCCATTAGCCACACTTTCCTAGAAGGAAACAAAAACCATATCACCTGAGCTGGGCTGCAATTACTCTAAAGTCTCAGTGGATTCTCAGAGAAGTGGCAAGTCCAAATGAAAGTGGCAGGATCCTATTTTCAAAGTGGTCATGGCTCGCTGTAAATGAAAATAAATTCTGTGTTGTATCCTCATTTTCCATTTGGAAATGAAACAACAAATCTTCTTCCTGAAGGCAGAAATGAAAAAAAGAAAAGAAAAAATCTCACAGGATAATTATGCTCAATTTGAGCTCATAGAATGAACCTCTCCAGTCATCTCTGGCACTTTCAGTGCTACCACAAGGCTTTATCCAGCAGTATTTTGATAGAAATGAGGGATTAAAAGCCTGGCTGATTTTCCTATGATTCCTCTAACTGAAGCTAATATCACCATCTAAAAGTCCCATCCCAGAGGGGAAGCAATTCTGAGAGTATATTGGTAAAAAGAGAAGGGACTCAAACATCTTGGAGACACAGGGTAACAAATCAGAGCAGCTTCTGGAAATTTCTGTGAGCCAAACATTTCAACTTTGTTCTTACGTTCAGTGGACATCAGCAAGCATGTAACAGAAATGAATGCAAGAAAAAGCAGCAGCAGAAGAGTTCTGATATCTCTTCAGGGACACAAAAAGATAAGTCCCCCATGACCCTGAGGACACAACTTTGAGGCCATGTCTGTCAGATGTAATAAAGAAGCTGGCCCAAGCCTGTGGGGATGTTTGCTCTTTTTTGAGTGTTTGAGATCTCTGGGCTGGGGGTGGAGCAGTTCAGTGGCATGCCAAGAGACCTGGAGCAGAAGTCTGGCTTTCTCTGACAGAGATAAACTTACAGAAATACTCCTGTGTTTGCACTGTTGGTCAAGCCACAGAACTCCTAGGGAAAAGCAGCTATTTCATCAGTCCTAGCTGGGCAGAAAGTCCAGCACACCTTCCTTCTCCCTGCCTGGGCTGGGCTGATGAGCAGAATGATGTGATCCTGGATCACTCTATGGAGCTCCTGCTCAAACATTTGTGATTTGAGCATGTAAAAAGCAGAGAATAAGCTTTGTCCTCAGGTATATTGCAGCAGCAAAACATTATCCAGTCTTAAACAGGAGGGCATACACTCACCCACTCTGCAGATGCACACATGGACCATCTGTGCTGGGACAGCCTTACCTCATGCTTTGCTGTACAGCTCACAGAGCCAGAGGCTCAGACACACGTAAATGAGCCACTGCCCACAGTGTGGACACTACAGCCCTGAAAAGCACTACATGTCATTGTAGAGAGTCTCAAAAGTCTCCATGTCCATCCTTCCTGCACTCTGCCAACTCTCAGAAATCACATTCATTCCCCTGGGAGGCAAGGTCAAGGTCACATCTAGAAAGATGAAACTACCATAAATTGAATTACATGTCTGAAAATGGAGCTCCTTCTCTGAGCTCTGTCGTCTCTTCAGGATTGGAGCAGAAGAGGTAACACAGATCTGCTTCACAGATGAGGGAACAGAAAGAAAAGAATCTTTAAAGTACAAATGCTGAACTTCACAAGGTATGAATATTAAACCAACACTGCTCCTGTTGTAAATGACGATCACTACTGATTTTAACTGAGTTATACACTTCATTAGCAGCCCCTCTCTCCTGCCACACAGCATTTAACTTAATTATTTAAGATAAATAAGATATTTATTCTGATGTCTAAGCTTTTTGAAAAGCAGAAGACATTTCTTTCCTGTGAGAAAGGCAATGCTTCTTATCCCAAAGTGCAGGAACATGTGGAACCTTCCCGAAGCTCTAAACAAGTCAGCACAGCCAGCAAGATAAAAATGCATGTGTTCTTCCTTTATCACAGGTCAATTATCACACAGAGCATGGGGAGCTGCCAAAAACACTGCTATATTCAGACACTAAAACTTGCATTTTATTTGCCTGCAGCTGCATTGCACAATGAAGGGAGTGTTAGCCCTCCCTTCTCAAGACCAAACATGACCTCCCCCCAAAGCAAGGGGTGATTGATTCACTGCTTTCTGGTTTTTTTTGTTCTGTCAGGGTGCTGCTACCTTTTGTTCCAAATGCTAGTTCTCTAAAATGCTTTAATTGCAAAGCATTTATTTCCACTCCCCCCCTGCCCCATTCCTTCTCATCCTTGCCTACCAGCACAGACAGACAGATGTGGGAAACATAGCAATGCAGCACCATTCCATGTTTTTCAGGTTCAGATTCCAAATTTGCCCAGCATGGTCCTTATTTCAGTTTCTGAAACTCTCCCCTTGCCTAGAGGCCTAACAACTTAAAATGAGATTTTATCTAAGAGCTATTTTCAATTAAATGAGAAAAAACAATCCTAAAGCTTTACAAACCTAAGTATGTGCATTAAATTTTCAGACATAAAGCCAAAGTCTCCAAATTCCTAGCATTTGTCCCACTTCTATTGTCTAAAATAAAGGTGGTACCAAGCAGCATTACTGTATGAGCTCAGAACTGGAGAGATTCCAGAATTTCAAATGTGAAGCATGTGGTTTCCTCAGCAACCTGGAAGAGGTATTTTGGTGACTACTGAGTATCAGCAATGATGCCAATTCTCAGGTTAATTTTTCAGATTGTTGTTGTTCATCATTTTCTTCCGTGTCTTTTAACTAATCTCTAAACAGCCTGTAAACTCTCACTACTTTCTCCAGTTTGACTGCTGAATGACCAAAAGGTGTATTTCTAGTTTGTCATCTTGAATCAGCACAACAGAAACAATGGTTCACAGACAAACCAGCAGTGGCTGTGGCAGTGGATCCAACCAGAGACCCAACATCAAAGGCTGCATTTCCAATAGTTTATATTTCAACAGCACAAACTGCAGCAAGCTAGGACAGCAGAGTTTTGGACACCACACCAACCAATGCCTTGTCAGTGTCATCAGGTGATCACACACCTAGAACAGTCACAGGAGAGAAGTCCTGAGGTCCAAACACCCTGTGTGCCTGTGGCTACAGCACCAGTACATCAATCTCTCTGAAATTCCAGAGAAGCAAAAGTCTCCTAAATGTGTAAGTTATTCAAGTCAACGATTTTGTAACAAATTATTTTCTTTTCAACATCTTTATCATTTTAGCTTTAGCTACAAATTTTCTTTTTATCTAGCATTAAAAAAAAATTAGTGTGCAAAATTTTGCTGACTACAATCCAACTTCACAAATATCCTCCAATCTGAGTACCTGCTGAGGGAACAGCACTTGGTAAAAACTGATTGAGTAGTATCTACTAATCCAACTGTTAATTTGGTTAAATTCCATCACATGTCATCACCTGTTCCTTCTCCTAAAAGCTGCTGCCCAATAGCCACAGACAAATATTACTTGACACTGTACAAGGAAAGCTCTTTTTGGCCCACATGTCTTTGATAGTCTTTCACTCAATTCAAATAAAATATACAAGTACCATTTAAATCATATTGATAAACATCAAACAAGCATTTACTATCAGATAGCTAAGCCAGCAAAAAAAAAAAAACCAACAAACTACTCTCTCTGATATCTATGACCTCTGAAGCTACTTTAAACTGCACCTTCAGATCTTCAACTAGAATATACAGATTCAAACCAGATGTGTCTGGACACACCAGTGTATAGGCAGAGGGACGAATAAGAAGACATGAAGTGGCATGAAGGTAAATGTTTAAAGATAAAAGGGATTTTTTTAAAGACAATAAAATTCCCAACTGCCCTGTAAGGTCAGAAAGACAGAGCTCTTGGATAAGGCAGAAAACAGGCTGTGCACTTTAATAAGAAGATGAACTCTGGAAATGCAAAAAAAAAGAGAAAGCAAATCATGGTTTATGAGCATTAAGAGAAACACTGACATGAGAGGAGCTACAGGTGTCTGAAGGTCCAGGGGGAGGGCAGGAACAGCTCTCTCTGCAGTCACACAAGGACAGGCATATATAACAGATAAAAATGAGACTTGATAATTTTCCCTAGCACCTGAAACAGAGTTTATGCAAGTTCTCCTAACTTAGTCATAATATGTGTGAAAAAATCAGACTTGTCTTTCCTTAGGTATTTTCTCAAGCTCTGCTTTTCTGTGGAAAAATGCTAAAGAGAACAAGCCAATACAAAGCCCTACCTGGAGAAAACCCCAAACTAGCCTTTGATCCCAGGTCTGGAGAAGCAATTAAATAATTTAGTTGAAAACATCAATCCTGGAATGTTAAAGGCTGAATTTGTGCTCCTTTACCCCAGGCTATACAAAAACCAAAAAGAAATTCCATACTCTACCACAACTTCAGATATAAGAATTGTCAGCTGGATTCTCCATAAAAATGTTCTAGGTTTGCTAGCTATAGAAACAAAAACATTATCTTTGAATTTACAGCCCTCACAGTTTAACCATTCTTGGTAAGGAATATGCTTCCAGCAACTCTGAGGCCAAAGAAAATCCAAATCTCTGCATGTGATTCTAGTTAGCAGCAGGAAACATACCCTTTTCTATCGATAGGTTATATGCTTTTTTAATATGAAAAAACCAGAGAACTGTGGCTGCCCCATTCCTGGAAGTGTTCAGCACCAGGATGGATGGGGCTTTAAGCAACCTGGCCTAGTGGAAGGTGTCCCTGCTCATGGCAGGAGAGTTGGGAACTAGATGATCTTTAAGGTCCCTTCCAAACCAAACCATTCTATGATGATTTGATTCCATGAGTTGGGGATTTTTGGTTTAAGAAGCTCAGAGACAGGTTTACAAAAGACCATGAATTGCAGGTTATTATTGCAGTGTTATCCTCAGTTGAGCCATCTAGGAGCACAAGACCTCAAAACCTTTCCACCTAAAAGCCTGGATCCTTGCCTTCCAGTCTCAAGAGACCAGTGACTTTTACCTGAAAGCAGCAGAAAACAAACCTCAAAAACCAGGCCAGGTGCATGAAGACACAAGATGAAACTGTCTTAATATGCATTACAGTGGTCTCAAAAAAACCCAAGGATTTAAAAATTGGTAAAAACTGTCTATAAATGATCTAATGAAAGATCATTAAGAGTCAAGCAGAGCAAGTAAGAAAATGTGTGAAACCTCAGTGTAAGAGTAAATAGAAGTGAAACAACCTCCCTGACGTTGAACATTACGCAAAGGGCAGACTGGGACCTCAGCCAACGCTGGGAGTATGCACGGCCAATTCAGGAAACAAAAAGAAAGCACAGCACAAAAACTACAAATCTGGAAGCTTTTCCGAAAAGATGAACAGTCAAAAGAATGAGACCATGAAGACTGGGAATTAGGGCTCTGTTCTAAAATTATTAATGACTTACTTATGGCTGAAGTCCACGCCCCAACTTCCATTCCCACATGACGTTTGCTATAACAGAACTGAACACCAACTAAACCCTCATGATTCATGGCTATATACCAGAAGAAAAGGCATTGGCCAGGCCCCAGAAATTAATCAATATTCTGAACTACTAATATCACAAGAATTCCAGATTATTGTTTAAAGTTCTAGGGAAAAAACACAACAAAAAGCCCCCCACATTCACAGCCTAATAGATGGAATGCAAGCTCCAAGAGCAGCTCCTCGAAAGATACAGTGCAAAAAATAGTCTTTAAATTAGAATATATTGCAATTCATGCATTTCTCTCTTTTCACCATATGTAGCAGAAAATTGGGATGTATTGTGTGCAATTTGCCAACGATCATCCATAATGACGTTCACTGCCCTAGGACTGGAGCCCTTTGGGAAACCTCTCTCATTTCTCTCACAGGGTCTACTTTTTCTTGCCCAGACCTCCCCCGTTTCACTGCTAAGGTCTACATTTTCTTATCCAGAAAGATATGAAAGATAGTCCAAACCCTGATTATCCTATTCCAGCAGTTCCCAAGAAATATGAAGTATGATAAAACAGCATTTCTAACAAAAGTTATACAAAGTTCTTCCTGAACTTTTCTCAGTAAGTTACAGAGAAATCATCCTAGTTGCTTCTGCTGATTCAGCCCCTCATTCCTTTAGTCCCATACTGAAGTCACAGTCAATGCCCTGTGTTCACATCAGTGTGGCTTTGGTGAAGCTGCAGGTGTGAAAGGACTGACTGTTCAGATGAAGTGCCCTCATACCAATACTTCAGTCACTGCTAACAGTGAAATGGAAACAGAGGCAGCACATGCAGCCCCTGAAAGGCAACAATCTCTGCTCTGAATTCTATTTTTTTGGTCAAGCTTCCAAACTGAAATTCATCATTCACCACATTCCCATTTCATGTCAGACTCAATCACTGCTCTCCGAATTGTAAACTCTAGTTCAGACTTTTTGACAGACTTAGAAATCGAGATGCACCACAGATGTGTCCCTGACTCGGACACCTACAGTCTTACCTTCTTCTGAAGAACATTCACTTTGCGTTCCTTCACCTCTAACATGTCCTTGAGGTCATGGATCTCTCCTGCTTGAGTCCCTTTCTCCTCTGCCATCTCCTGAATCTGCTTCGTCTTCTTATTCAGCATAGTCTCCTTCTCCTCCAGGCGTAATCGTAGCGCGTCCACCTAGAGGTTTGGAAATGCAGCAATGGTTTGTTTAGCACTGAGGGACAGAGTTAAGCTACTCTTCCCCAGGTAAGTATTACCAACATATTCAGAAACCTAACACTCCTTACTTCAAGAAGTCAACATACACAAGTCTGTGATAAAACAGTTATCACAAGTGGGAGGAGACTAAACAGCAAAAATAATCTAACTAACAGCATAAGTCAGTTTGGTTTATTCCCAAACTCTATGAGACTAATGCCTTTCTTGGAAAATCTCAAATCATACTTCTGACAGAACTCAAGTCTTATAACACACAAGTCTGGAATTTTTTTCCTCAAAGCAGAAGCCACCACAATGTGTTGCTGAGATGTAGAGAAACTGAGCCCTTTAACAGCAAAAATAATCTAACTAACAGCATAAGTCAGTTTGGTTTATTCCCAAACTCTATGAGACTAATGCCTTTCTTGGAAAATCTCAAATCATACTTCTGACAGAACTCAAGTCTTATAACACACAAGTCTGGAATTTTTTTCCTCAAAGCAGAAGCCACCACAATGTGTTGCTGAGATGTAGAGAAACTGAGCCCTTTATTTGAATTGTGTAACACACAAATCTGGAATTTTTTTCCTCAAAGTAGAAGCCACCACAATGTGTTGTTGAGATGTAGAGAAACTGAGCCCTTTATTTGAAACACTATTAATGTTCAAAGACTTAAAGACTGACTTAAAGTACCAAACAGCCACAGTTCTGTGTTTTAATCAGAGCAGCCACTGAGCCTGGGGGCATTGAAACCAGAGGTCTTTGCAGCCACTGCAGATCAAAACATGGCAAGAGCTTACCTTAGCATGGCTAAGAATATTTTGGCTTAAAAAGCAATGTAATAGTTTAAATGTAACGTGTTTTTAGCAGGATGCAGTTTTATATTAAAGATAAAATGGAACAAATGACACAGTACAGGATACTGAGAGTGCAATTTGGACACATAAACACACTTAGTGCTCCCTCGGCCTCAGTAAATATAGAAACACACTCTGGGAGTTCTGTGCTATCCTCAAGCTTCAAAACTTCATGTTGAGAAGCTTTTGCTTTTGTTCTGCATTTCTCTTCACAAATGAAACACAGCTCACAAGACAAAGGAAATGGGAGAAGGAACCAGAGCTATCTGAATATAGATTTAATGAGAAGAATAAGGTCACCACAGAGCACAGACTAATCTCAAAGACCATTGTGGAATATGAAATCCAACACCACCAACCTGCTCAAGATCCCCAAAGAAACCCACTGACCCCTATCCATTCAGCATTCAGACAGAGCTCAAATCTGTCAGCTTGGCTGCTAATCTTATTTGACAGTATCAGATTTGCTTCCTGTTAGCTGAATCCATTACAGGCCATCAGTCACACAGAGTAAACAGGGTGATCCATGAATTTCTTGATCCATCTCCACAGCACAGACTAGCAGAAACATGAAGTGAAAAGATGACTTGGACAACTGTAGCTAGAGAAAGAATTTAGGAAGTCATTATGCTTATGACTTATTTTGAGCAACACTTAGTTTTAACGTGTTATTCTAATTCCATTTTATTTTAATTTGCTAATGGAAAAGCTGCCTCTAAGGCTCTGCATTTACAGTATGTTACACCCACAAAATCCTTTGCTGTTTTGTCTGACTCCTCTTACACAGAGCGATGAGCACTTGCCAGCAGGGAAAAGAACTGCCCTGCATCCCCCAGCAGTGCTGCAATCCCCTGCCAGCTCTGTGTCTGCAGCCTCCTCACTCACACAGCACTCACTGACACCACACTCCTGACCTGCCCCCAGCACAAGGGGCACAGTCTGCAGGGACAGGAGAGCACCAGGCACTACCCAAATGTGCTCTGTGCATGGCTAGTGCTTGGACTGAAAAGTTTAGCAGGTGGGTCAGGCTTTGTCTTCTTCTTAAAAAGAGAGTTTTATAGATTGGTTAGCTATGTTCTTCTCTGTTCTTCTCTGATACTATAGCTAAGAGTTATTTCTATCAGTTCCAGCAGGGAAGCTGAAAATCTCCCTCACAAGAAAATCCACATATTCTCAAAAGTTGTGTTGCAAAACGTTTGAGACAGTCCAGATGATGACAGCAGAGTATTAAGTGAAAAGAGAACATCTGTAAATAGAAATTTATCCACAGAATGCTTTCCATTTTCTGACTGATTATTCTCTTTGAACACTATATTAGCTTATGGTGTGGGGAAAATTGCATTCCTGGTTTCATTGGTGTGAGGTGCTTGCATAGGAAACCATAGAAAACACTTTGAAGAGTAATTTGAAAGGCTGGCAGGACACACATCACCACCTTAGCACTATTTCTGGCAGAACACTGCACTTGTTTATTCGTGTCAGCTCAGTTTATGTATAGCATCCTCCCACTGTGACAAGAATTGAGGTCTGTGGGAGTCAGGTGATGCCAACTTCACCAGAATCAGCTTGGCATTTTCTCTGTATGCAGAAACAACTAGGCAGACAGCCTGAGGTGCTTCTCCTGACTCCTGAGCTTTGCATGGTGTTGTCTTAACCCTGGGTTAACCGAACTGCTTTACAGTCAGAGACTGCCACGTCCTTAACCACGCGTGCCAAACACAACCTTGGCGCGCAGCTCCGGCAGCTGCCAGCCCCCCATGCCACCATGGGCTTGGACCACCCAACTGCCCATGCAGCCTGAGGAAAAGAAGCACAGTGGTTGGCACCTTCCACACACCAGACTCCCTCGGTACAGGAGTCAGGCACCTCTCTCCAGTTGGGTATCATACACAAGACTTAAATTTCTTCCCTGTAAGAATGATATAGGAAAACTGTGTTGGGAACCACTGATTTGTCTTCACAGAACTTCCCAGTAGCAGTAAGTAACACTCTGTGACTCTGTCCTTAATATGTCTAGCCATGCATTAAACATGTAGAACTCCAAATCTCTGAGAAAAACTACATTAGCAGCTCCAATGCCTACCAGAAGAAACACAATAAATGTCATAATATTTAATATAAATTTAATCTTTAGCCCTTTTAAGAATCTTGGACTCTGCAACTATTACAGTCCTAACTTTCAGAATATTCCCAAAGTATAGGGAAATCACTCCAATTTTCAGAATTGAGTAAGGAGCTTGAGTCAATAGGACTTAGGTTGCACACGTGGGTTTTGTTCTGAATTTAACCATCGTCTCCACGGAACAGCAGCACCCAGGGTACTGCAACACTGGTGATTCCCATGTGGGTTTCAGAAGATGCCAGTGACACCTAGAAAAAACAATGTGCTCCATTTTTTCCCCAAGTGATTCTTCTCATCTCCCTGTCACCTGTTGAAACCATGGCTAAACTATCAGCTCAGCTCAGTGACCCAAACCATACTCCATGCAGTGCCATCAGAAGGTACAATCTCCCTGGGCCACATCCCAGCCCCAGTTTCTCTGTCATTTCAGTTCTCCATTGGTGTGACTACAGCAAAGGCTGCAAAAAGCACAGATGGATTCCATTCAGAATTCAAAGATAACTGAGAAATGCACAAGGACATGAATGAAACTGTATTTGATATGTGAGGTGAGAGTTGCTTTTCTCCTACTGTAGCTATTGTTGTCTGAAGTCTCCAAGTACCTGAAACGAGTCCATTTTTTAAAGGATCAGTTATGTGGCATTGCATTACTATCTTGCAAACACAGCATATAAACACAAAAAGGATTTAAGCCTTTTTTGTGCTAGCAGAGTCTGTAAGTAAGACTTTGAAGCTATGTTTATTGACCAATTTTGAATGCAGTGGTCACTCACAAGACTTGATTCTCTATTTTTGAAATTGATCTATCTTATTAATTATGTTAGAGTTGACTATTCACTTTCTTATACAAATTGCAGCAATATCCAGTACAGTCTGTAGAAGACAGTGAGCTCTTCATGAACATACAGATGCCACTTTTCTGGCCAACTCAGCCAGGTTCCATCCCTGCCAAGAGGCAGAGCACACATCTGGCTTTGTGCAGAGCCTGTTTGGCTCTTGCTAGGGTTACAAACTCACTGCAGGACAGATGTATTGCTTCCAGGGCCTGCCCAGGTCAGAAATCAGTTCCACCACCTCAAGCACAAGATATTAAATACCTAAACACAGCAAACTCAGTTCTGTGAGCTGACCTTAAGGTTTGCAGGTGTCAGCATAGATCTTCATGTAGCTGGTGTTAATAAGCCTTGTTAGAGGCACCAAACTCCCATGTGCACATTCCTCACTAAAGGGAATCTACTTCTTGACTGTCTCTGACTTGGGAGTCTGCTAGAGTTCCAAGATGCCAGTATAACCCCAGTAAGGGAAGATCCTCAGAAAAACTCCTGATTAACTGAGATATTCAGAGCAAATAAAAACTTCCAGAAGACTAGATTGACTTTTCTACCGAATATTAAACTGACTTTTCCCCAGGAACAGACCAATGGCAGAACCATGCCAGCTTGGCTTGTACACACAAATACAGGGCAAAGTTCTTGCTGGTTAACGTGATCTCCCACTGAAGCCACACACCTCCTGGCACTGAGCTAAACTAAAGGGCTCCCTGGGTAAAACATACGTTTTAGATGGCTAAGCCTTCATTCCAAACTAAACTAAAGGGCTCCCTGGGTAAGACATAAGTTTTAGATGGCTAAGCCTTCATTCCAAAACAAATATGGATTTCTTCTGTGTTTTGTTTACAAAGTGATTGTACAATTTTACAGCTATTTTTACAGGTTCCTTCACAAATTGCAAGGTTAACCACAATATCCTCTCCACCCAATAGCCCTCGAAGCAAACACCCCACAAACAGCTCAGTGTTGTTCAGTTCTCATGTGGCAGGTGGCAAACCCATTTTTGAGATATTATACAAACATTTTTTCCCACCTATGAGCAGGTTTCTTTAGAAGACTAAAATGCAAAGCCTTATGAAGGCATTCTCTTTCCTTTTAAAATGTTTATTTCAATATAACTTTAACACACCAATCCCCTGTGAAGATGACTGCCAATATCTGTCAGAAGCTGCTCCTCTCTCCCTCCTCACATCTGTCTCTAGGTGTCTTGGGAGAAGCTAGGTATGTTTTAACACTGACCAGTGCTGTCAACAAGTGAGGCCTAGCAGGGTCTCAATTCCTACTCTGTTCCCAGCAAAAAGTCTTGTATGGCAAGATATCTTCTCCTTTAAAACACCCAAATCATCACAGGATGCAGTAACAAACATCTCAAGACTGTATTTTCAACATGTTTCAGTCTTATACTTGAGGAGGTCACTTGTGAAGACAGAAAAAAGGTAACTGTGAGATGATTTAATTGTTCAGCTTTCTCTCAAGAACCAGCAAGGGTGGAACAGATAACACTATCTTTTAAAAAGCATAAATATCTTCTTGGAACTACATAAAAATTCTCTGAACATAAATAATCATTCTAGATATCTGCTCTGATACAATGGAATAATCAACAGCACATCCATACCAGACTGCTACATCTGACTGTGGGGAACATGCTAGACTACTCAGTCTATTACATCTATCACAAAAACATCATCCTAATACAGCCTGTTAATATTTCAGCTCCACAGCAACTCCTGACTGACAGACAGACAGAAAATCATCTGTCACTGTTCCTCCAGGTGTTATGCTTTACTTACAATAGCTGGAAGCAAATGCTGTGAATAACCTAAAAGCAGTGAGTAGGAAATCTCTCTCTTCCCTCCCACCCCTTTGGTGGCCTTTCAGCCACTTTTTATCAGTAAAAAACAGCTTAGGCATTTCAGAGGAAGAAGCCAATTTGGTTTTGTATTGTGGTGCTGTATGAGAACCTCACCTGAAAGCACCCAGTGAAGAACAAATGTTCTCAACAATTATTTGGCAATATTACAAGTCAGAGAGTAGAATAAAATATAAAAAAGTACTTTCATTTCAGCTAAAATAAAATCAAAATGTTCTGAAAAACTGTCAGGAGTATATATATGTATCAATGGTATATAACCAAGTCTTTTTGTTTTTAAATATCCTGTTTCAATTCTGTACATTTTAATTGGTATGTTTATCTACCGTAACAGCCGAAATTATGATCCTCTGCTGAAGTCTTTTAGCTTGTTAATAAAGTAGATTTGTTCAAGAAATTCATCTCTCATGGGCAGAAAAGTGCTGCTATTTAATATTTAAAAGTCAGAAATGTGTTTCTAGCCTTATGAGTTTGTCACAATCCTACAGAGTGATCTCTATGTTCTTTTCAATCCCTGTGAAGGATCAAAACCTGCAGTTTACCTCTGAAAACCTTTATTACCTGATACTTACTTTCAGTGACAGTTTGAAATGCCAATATTTATTAAATAACCATGTATGAACTCGGGTTCATTCCTGGACTAGCAAAAAGGTATGAACAAATGCAACAGGAGGTTTATGACTGTAAACCAGCACATTTTCACAGTTATACCCACTAATGCAACTCCAACTTCGACATAAACCTGAGAATGATCAGAAAAGCCATGTTAGAACATCAAAAGAGATTTCCTATGTGACTTGATTTCTGCATGCCCACGAGGCCACGTGCACCCACAGATGATTTTGGCTAAAGCAAACCTACACGAAGGTAACCAGTTCAATTCTCTCATGCTCTTGTAATATGGACCCTTTCCACCAGTGTTACCCCCTGCAAGCCTCTTTGCCAGCTCATTTGGCTTCCTCCTGCCTCTGCTGCAACCCCACTCACATTCTTTGATGCTGACTGCCATCTCTTGGACTCCCACTCTCACTACAGCTCCCAAATACTGTCCACACACAGCAGCTCATTCCTCTTCTATGTCCAGAAGGAATCCATTTATGCTATATTTCTTAACTGTTTGATATGCACATATGCACTTGGGGCTTACGTATGGGGGTTTATTAAGCACTTGTTAGTGAAACTCGGTTTGGAAAATATTTTTCCTTTATCTTGGACTATGGATGATAAAACATGAAAGCCCAAACTGCAGGTGTAAGCACAGGCTCACACACGAGTTCCTGTGCATGCTGACAGGAGCAGTGAAGCCTCAGCAAGGTGTAGACTACAGGAACACTCTTCCTTCTCCTGTTCTCTTGCAGCTCCAAGGTCATTGAAATAAACAGCCCAGCTCAAACATTGCACCTTCCAATTCAGCTGAGCATATATAGGCACACATATTTGTCTTTAGGATCAATGCCAGGCCTAGAGAGTCAAACATACAACCAAAGACACAAAGTATTCAGACCAAGCAGCACTGAATGGCTCTGGGATTGCAGAATGCTTTTTATGCCTTTTCATAAGGACAGTAACTACAGCACTGCCCACCTCACCTCTGTCTGCAGGATGGCAGCCCTTTGCTCCTTAGCTGTAAGGGACTCTTTCAGAACCTCGATATGCTGCTTGCTGTCAGAGAACTGGTTTGTGAGGGTCTCCAGCTTTGTCTGCAAGGCCAACAACTCGGTGTCTTTGCGTGACAGCTCCTGTTTCACCTGCCCAATCTGGAAAAGAAAGGAAAGATGGGCAAAGGAAAAAACAATTTATACCTCCCTCACAAAAATGCCTGTAAATACACATACCAACAAACTGTATGACACTCTCAACTCATCCCATAGAATTGTGAAACCTTCAGTTATCTTGAAGCCCAGCAAACATTTGGGTCATCAGCTAAGGTTACAAGGAAATAGAGGGGGAAGCAACAGCATCAATTTTGCAAGAGAGCTTCTTTTGAACAGAGGCAGTCTGCTCTTATTCCTCTTGCAAGGGACTGAGGAAAACCAGATCGTTAGTAGTGATTAGGTTTTAATGAAGATGAAGAAGAACTGTAAAGTGAAAGTAGCCTTGCCCTGTAATGTCAGAAAAGGGGAGGTACCTCTCTCAGAAGCAGGAGGTTTGCACTGAAATGTCCCATCAGCAAGTTTCTCTCCATCTCTTGTTTACAGAGGATGTAAAGACACACTAATTCCCCCACTATTTAAAAGACATTAAGCATTTCAATCTTCTAATAAATAACTTTTCATTTATGGAAGCTTCTTAAAGCAGATGCAAATATACATCAGAACAACATGAAAACTGTGTGTGCATTTTGTCGAGAGCAATTTCCTAGATTTAATTTAGGGAACTGAATCAGTACAGATTTATTTTAACAAACGTAGGCTGGATTCCTAGTTAAAAACACAAACAGTAAGAAATGCTAAAATAAAGCACTGAAATCTCATTCTAAGTGCAATTAGCACCCAGGACAATTTTCATGCAAGTCTGAAAGAAAAAAAAAAAAATTAAAGAGGACAGGGAAGTCTAAATGTAGACATATCCAAGTTTATAACCAACTTTCTGGTTTGCTTCCTACTGATCTCACAGAATAGCAACATTTCACTGCTACATATTACATAGCAGAGGTGGAACGTATTTCTAAAGACTAAATGGTTTTCCCTTGTTTAACTTGAACAATTTTGTTTGCAACATTAAATAAAATCCCTTAATCCCAAAAGAATTTTGTGCAACAGAAATTGAAGGACATCACAGACTAACAAAATTGCCCAGGTCAACCTCCACGCTTGGGAATGTGCCAAGAACAAAGTAATGATATGATTTATAAATATTTTTAAAATTTTTTAATTGGAATTAGTGCACATACTAGCAGAAATAACTGGGAGAAACAGCTCGGGTAAATGCAGTTTTGTCTTGACAACACTGCTTCAATAATGGGCAGTTATAGAAAGAGAGCTTTTTACCAAAGAGTATTAAAATAGCATCGAAATACATCATACAGGACTCCTGAGCTGCAGGGTGAAACAGTGCACATGAGAAGATGAGGAAGAAGGAGGACATATACCTCAAACAACCTCAGACAAATTAACTTCTAATATGGAATAATGGACAGGTGTATGAGAAGAATTTATAGAACTATTCAATAGCTTATTGTTCACTTAATTCAAATATACTAGGTCAGTCTTTTCATATTTTTACTGAAAGCAAATGTGCCACAGAATGATTTCCCCACCTGTTCACACTCCATACAGAGGTACTGATGTGAGCAGCACAATTTCTGCTGTCAGCCACTGGCCAGTCCCACCAGTGGCACAGTTCTGCTAGGCACAGCAGAGCAGCTGCGAAGGGATGAACTAGTTACTGCTGGTTATGTTTGCCAGAGTATCTAGACAAAAAAGACTCCTAAAATTTTCAGCTGACACAAACCTTTCCAAGCAGCAGCCAGCCTGAATTAGAGCAAAACCTTCTCAAACCACTTTGCACTTTCCTTGAAAAGGTAATTCTTTCTGAGGTCATCTCAAAAGAGATGTTTGCTGCATTTCCCAAGCTGCACCCTAAGATGATTGTCTCCAGAAATCAACATTTCAGAGCTGTAAGCCCACACTGACTGTGCTAAAGCTCTTTAGTAAGAACGCAGAGCAAACCAGACTGTGTTGCAAGGGAAGTTCAAACAGCACCAAGCACTCACCCCTCTCTTCTGGGTGAGACACTGTGGCCACTCTTTTCAGTGAAATGCACTCATTTCACAGAGAAGAACAGCTCAAATTCAAGCTGCTGAAAGCAGTCAGTTTGCAAAGCATTCAGCATCCAGCTTTTGTTATGTCTGGTGAAACAACGTTAAGAGGCTTCAACACAAGTGTTCAAATTAGCTTTGTTCCACTAGGGAAAGCAAATCTCTGGAAGTCTGGCCCCAAAAGGGGTGCTGAATCCTTCTGAAGATCTGCTTCAATAGAGGAGTGAAAGTCACTGCTCAAACAGTTCATGCCATTAAAAACCAGCAATGAAACACATACAGATGTTCAGCTGAAGAGTGATGTTATTTATGAACACCAACACCATGTGAACAGAAAGGAAGCTACAAGGCTGAGCAGGCTGTTAGTTCTACTGGTCATATCAAGTGGCAAAGAGGGTAAGAGAAGAGAAACTACCCCAAAAGCCAGAGAGCTAGCAAGCCCCAGTGAGTGGCCACTGCATACAAAAGAGAGATCTTACTGCAGAGACCTCGGTCTGGAGACCAGCCACTCTCTTTTTCAGGTCCTCCCCTTGAGCCTCTTTGGCACTTAGCTCTTCCTTCAGTTGCTCTACCTGTCACGACATTGTTATTCTTTTAAATATCTGTTATTTGTCAGCTCCTAGTTAGCCTGTTTCAGTGCAAGGAACTAAAAGCGACAAAGAACTGAACAGAAGAAACAACACTGGTCACTCATTTCTTCCATTCTTCGTTAAGTCTTCTCCAGACTTGAATGTCTATGTCATTTCATACAGGCTGCCAGACAAGAGTTGGATTATGAAAGAAAATATATATAGTTATGTTTATATATGGCCCAACAGTTTTGAAACTAGAGTTCATGAGGAAACTAGGACACGGAAAAGGACATGTTTCAGTTCAAGAGGAATAAAGTTAATTGCCAAGATACAGTCACGAATCACTCTGCAATACAACACTGAAAAAATAAATGATGGGCAAATTGCAAAACAAGGTAGGACAGCAAGATACCAAGACTGGGGATGGCTATGAGTCATGAGTAGTTACAAAAAAGGAGCACATTTTCTGCAGGGAAATAAATGAGCAGACAGAGCAGACAGGAGAGATCCAGAAATTAAGTAGTTGAACAGATCTGTACATCCACAGAGGGAGAGCAGAAGGGGAAATTGAAGAGTTGCTAACAAGGGAAGAAGAAAGAAGAAAAGATGGAAGAGGTGTTTTAATTGTCTCTCCTTCCTAATTTGAAGGGGTATCCTGCAGTTCCTAGAAGCAAACCAGTGGGACAAAGGGCAAAAGTAAGAACAGATGTGCTTGAGTGTGAGGCAATTAGAAGAAACACATGCTTAGTACACCATTCTATTTCAGGGCAAGGAACACTTCACCAAGAAGTGTTCATCCAGGAGTCTCTGTTTTACAGATAATTTCAAGCAGGACAAACGCAGTAGCTACACTCGTTCAGGGCACAGAAGAGCAATTTTCAAACTCTCTTCTGGGGATTTGCATACTGCTTGAGGGAGTACACGAAAGCTAATTAAGAAAAGCAGGAGTGCTCACAATACACTTAAATTTACTGGACAAAGGGGCCTAAATCTTCATTAGAAAATGTTATGGCCCACCAAAAGACTTAGAGAATAAATTGCCTTTTGGCTATTGACAAGGCAGCAGTCAGTGGCCACATTTATACCCCAGGATCACTGTATTTGCCCTGGATTCCCAGCACAGTAAATCAATGTCTGCACCATCACTCCTGTAGAGTCTATGCTCAATTTGACTCCACAACTGGAAGAAGAGTGTAATGGAAAACCATCACAGTGACAGCTCATGCCCTTTTCAGCCTTTATATAAGAAAACAACCTACTAGTTACAGAGCAACAGTTGCAAAAAAAATACTCTTATTTCAGCAGACTACATTTGAAAAGACTCTAGACCAACTAAAACTTAAAACTGCAATGCATTAGCAATGGTTTAAAGGTAAACAGAATCTTTCTGAAATGAAAGGAAATCAGACATGACAATAAAAGCAGAATTTGAGCTGCTGATCTTAATGAAACAGCATTATATTGTTTTCAAATAATAATTCAGAATTCTCCTAAATATTTGTAAGACATTTCAGTGGCTTCACGTCAGAGTACAAATAAATTCTGTTCCCTAGCACTTGGATGGGAATCCAAACCACAACTCCTAAACCGAGTACAAATATTTCTCTCATCTGTTCCCTGAGCTCAGTTTAACTTACTATTGCCACTTGTTTTCTCAGTACCTTATTTTTCATGAATTTGGAATGACTCCGGTACACTTCCATCTGCTTCATTTCCTCCTCACGTTCCTCTGTGCTCAGAGCTCCATTTGACTTCAGCATCTGAATCTCCTCTTCCAAGTCCCGCAGGCCACGTTCCATGGAAGAAATTTTGGAATCCTAAAAACAATTAGAACAGACAGATAGAGATACACAGTTAGATGATTTGCTAACATACCACGGGAGTGAAACAAAAAAGAATTTCTTGGGCATGTACCTGCCCCTGAACTTCCCTCCTCAATTTCCTACAGAAATCAGCCTACAACTCTTTACATTGGAGTACTCAAATACTCATTTTGAAAGGTTTCTTTCAACTTTCAAGCAAAGCAAGAGTCTAGTACTGAAAGAGCTTGGAGCAGGGACACAGTTTATGGTGCATAAATGAAGGAACATGAAGAAAAGTTGCCTGGCAATGCACAGCCAGCATAAACCAGAGAAATTTTAATCCTAATTGAACAGACAGCAAAATGTGACTGCAAGAATGGCAAAAAAATTGGGTTTGTGCCACTAGTAATTTAAGTGGGGTCACAAATGGAGAACAAAAAAGCACAATAAGCAAGGAAAAGATGCAACAACCTAGTTTTGATTGGACAAAGCAGTCGAGGATCTGTCAAGTATCCTGACTCTCATATACAACATATAAAATATCCCCATGGTTAACAAATACCCATCCAGGAAAATGACAAGGTCAATCCATCATTATCACAGGATGAGCAGAGGTATTCAGACTGCTTGGTTTGCCATTTTGTTCGAAGTCTTACTTGTTGGGAACAGCAATAACAGATTCATACGACACCCAGAGCTTCATGCACCTGGTGAACATGGATATGCCTTTATGAACTGTAATCTTGGCAGCTTATTTGTTTTTAAATTTCATTCCCCCAAAATAATTAGTCTTTCCTGAAATAGCCTTTCATAAACTAAACTTTTGCAATTTTTTCTTTGTGTGATAAGCAAAGCAGAGCTGAACAACAAGCATGAAACATCTTCACAAATAGGTTTTCATTCATGAGGTAATAAAGGACCATTATGAAGATGCAGTTGATCTCCTGCTTAATTTTTGATGCTTAAGTTAAAATCAGAAAAGCAGATTTTTGAAATAAAAAATTAGAGATGCAGTAAGGTGAAGTGGTATGTTGAAATTTACAACAGGATTTAGTTTCAGCACTCACAGCATTTCCCAGAAACACCAGTGTGTATCACTTCTGATGATAATGATGCTTATTGCTAACAGATGGTCAATTAGTTTTCATTACTCTGGACCACAAAGATGACTAATAAAAGAACGACAGCAAACAAAAGGCATCAGAATAGGAAGATGGGATATGAATATGGAAAACACTGACATAGAATGGAAAAAATTGGAAGGGGAAAAAGGAAGAAAATTAAAACAAAAAGCAGGGATACAAAATGCAAAAGAAGAGCTTGCAAAGACAGTAAGACAGTTTCCAAATTTTAATTTCACTTGCCCAGACCCTGTCTGATGTACTTTCTGGGCCAAACAATGTGAAATATAATTGCATAAAGCTGTGTAACCCACACACTCAACTGTGGCTCCTGAACTCCTGGCGAACTGCATCGGTCCATTAGGTACTTAAGTTAATGCTTTAAGAATTCAATCTAGAAAAGCTCAGTTCATGACACACAGACATCTTTCTAGCTATGTGATCCATTCTTTGAGGGGTGTTGAGTTTGCTAACTGCTAACACACAGAACGCACAGCAATACTTCAAATGTTAATACACAAAAAGAAAAGAACATCACCATAAAAACCTATAAATCTTTCATACTAATCTGTCATCGCCATCCTTCTGAGAGAATGGACTTTTGGTTCACTGCAAGAAATGCAGTCAGCCTGGCTAAGTGACAGAATGCTGCTGCAGGCATACAGCAGGCAGGTTTCTACCGCGCCGGGAAGCAGCTCCCTCGCTTCGCTGATCAATATTAACAAATAAAATTATACATATATAGTCAATTACCATACAATAAATATCATTATTTCAAATTAGAAGACTGACAGAAGGGTATGGTATTTGGTAGAGTCACCATTTTCTAGAGAACAAACTCTCCTGATGCCTCTACAACATCACTTACCTTCATCTCAATAACAGTCTGCAGAGCCTTGGTCTTGGCCGTGTCAGGAGCATTTTCAAACCGACGATGGATCTCCTGTACCAGCAGACAAGAAAGCAAGAGTTGGACTAATGGCATTATGTCCCAATACAAACATAATTACTAGAAGTTTCTAATACAAATCGTAACTCAATGCTGTTTTCTAATGTTACCAGTTCAAATATTTTAACAGTGTTGACATCAAAGAAAGGATAGGCAAAAGTTCATTCAACACATCCACAGCCTCCGTTAAAAAGGCACAACAGAACCTGCATTTTGACTACCTACGTACTCAAAACAAACTTGAAATGACAGTTGAGACTACTGAAAAACTCTCACCTACCTGCTAAACTCAGCTAGGAATAGTTTCTCGTGGAAGACAAACACACAGATGCTTACTGAAAGCAGCAACACTGTGGTCTCTATTTCCAAAGCTGCAGGTGCAGCTGCTGTGAACTCTCTTTTTCCAACACTTTCACCTCAGAGTAGCAACATTTAACTATACAGGATAAAAATCTTTCTCGACAGGGCCTGGAGTGTAGCTGAAAGCACATGACTGCACAGTGTGTTGATCCAGAAGTTCAGAGTGTGCAGACAGGAGGGCAGAAGACCATGGGATATTTTTGTTGATGCAAATGCACAGAACTAGCATGGGTCAGATTGTTCAGAAAGGCATAAAATGACAGAAAGCTGAAAAAACCTGTTCTACTCTACAAAGTAGAGGCTTCAAGACAAGTGTGAACAGAGGAGAAACATGGGAACTATTCCATTTTTTCTTTGTTTGCCTTAAAATAGTCTTGTCCCTACATCACACACTAATGTTAAATGTAGAAATGTGAATACTGTTTGAGTGTTAATCTTCTATGACCACAAAAATACTTCGGTGTCTGCAGAGTACAAACTGTGATGTCAGATAACCTACGAACAAACTGTACATGTGCACACAGTTTGGTCACCCCCTTCCCTAAAAGACAGACCCCAAAAACCATCCATAAACTCGTATTTTCAATAGACATGGTGAAGAGAGAACACTCTGTACGGCAATCACGCACGCAACCTGCTCCGTACGATCAATGACCTGAGTCAGGAAGGCAGAGCCACACAGTGCTCTGCAAAGGACTGAACACACCACTGGAAGACTGTTGAGCATTCTTGTACAGCTTTGGAGTGAGCAAGACCAAAATGTGTAATGACTTGGCAAGGGCCACCAGAAGAACTCTGCAGTGCAGGGTGGTACTCCCCAAAAACTTACAGCAGAAAACCCCTCTATGTATGTATGTTCCTCTTAGAGTCAACAGATAACTTGAGAGCCTCTGGGCACGTATCACTGACCCCACACAGACCAGAGTGCAGCAACACCATTATTCTGCTTCCCTGTACCTACATCACCATTTACTCAACTCTCAACAGTCCAGCCAGACTTGCATGTCAGCCCAACACGTCCTCTGCCTGCCTGGAACACAGATGCCCAGAGACAGGGCAGTGTGCATTCCTCTCTGCTATTCTCCTCAGCTCACACACACTCCAGTCCCCTCTCAGAATCCCCCAGTCTCTTCCTGCCATTCCCAGTCTGAGAGGCATGGGGCCAGTCACAGCCCCACAGCCACACGCTGCCCTTTTGCTCAGGCCCAGGGCAGCCAGGTGTGGTTTGAGGATGCTCACTGCAGCACACATCCTGCATTGGGGTAACACCAAATTATTCCACAATGTGCCTGGCTGTGAGAGCACCTTCTAAGAACATACATATAAACAAACAACAGAACTCCAAGGATCTCACTGAACTCCTTTGATAGGAAACTAGTGAAAACAGTCCACAGTTGAAGATGCCCCAGTCACATCTCGGTGGCATCTTCAAATTCATGTTCAATTGAAGAAAAGTTATAGGGGACAGGAAGAAAAGAGAGTCTGAATCCCCCAGATTTTTTTTAAAAAAGCTTTTCCTAATTTCAAATCTCATGTATGGGAAAAAGGGAATCATTTTGAAGGTGATTCTTTATGCTTAAAAAGGTGAAGAAAGATCCAAGAGTGAAAAGTATCCTATTTTTAATTGCATCAGCTTTCTCTAAATGCAAAAAGTTCTAATCTCTAGCTGCTCCTGTCAGATGGTTGTACAACTGATGTAAGTCTCTTACTGTATAGTAGAATTAAACAACTTGATAATAGAAAATAAATGAAAACAAGCTCTTGTGAGCTTTTAGAAACAGAAAACAAAGGATAATAAGGTCAAAAAATAATATGCCATGAATCTATTTTGGACACTTATTTTTTAGTGGTGCAACTACACACTAGATCATTTCCACTTGTGCACACATGGTTTCTGAGCTGAGCATATAAAACCAGCTCCTCCCATGGGAACAGATGAGCTGCAGAGCAGGGAGCAGCATGTCTGCAAAGGGATGCTAACACACCAGGGTCAGCTCTTCACATTGCAGTGCTCTCCCAAAGAGAACATTTCCCTAAGCTGCTTCTTTAGAAATGCCTCTGTCTCTTCTGTCTGAAGAGATGCTCTGCACTTCAGCAAAGGAAATGTCCTACTTCTATCATCTTAAGTCATTCCACTGTGATTTGGGTGACATAACCTGTGAAAAAATAACACCTCCCACCTCTTGCCTGCATAGTAAGGGCTTCGTTTTGGCAACATGCCTGTGACTGTGAGGAGCCTGAAAGGAGGCTGCAAGCAGCCTGAGCCTGCCTAGAACACAGAGCTAAGTGCAGCTGTGGCAGGAAAGCAGTGCACAGACCTCTTAACTGCAAATACAGGTGACAAACACGTCTGGCAGTGGGACAATGGAGAAATGTTAGTCATCCTATCTCTAATGTATTCAGATTCTCTTGTGGACACACACCCCATAGATGACTGAAAATTAAGATTTTCATCTGCAAAACAGGGGTTTGCACAACGATTAAGGAACACAGGGCCATACACACAGATATCAGGACAGAAAACCAGGAGGTCAATCCTTCATTCTTTGTAAGTTATCCATTCTGATAAAGTAATATAGCATTCCTTGGCTCTCATTTCACACACAGAGAACTTTCACATGTAACTGATATTGTGCCATAAGAGATTAGTCAAACTCAGCATTTTTGTTACTTTGAATGCAATTTAACTTATTAAAACAAGGGGTGGATCTCATAAATCTGTTTTACATTTTTACTGCTTTTATACATCCAATTATTCCTTTATTTTAAGAGATTACCATATAGGAGGAAAATCTACTTGCTCCCAAATTATGTGCAATTGTCCTGGTTTTAGCCAGGATGGAGTTCATTTTCTCAGTAGCTAGTGTAGTGCAGTGTTTGGATTCAGAGTGATAACACTGTTGATAGCACACTGACGTTTTGGTTTCTGCTAAGATGTATTTATCCTAAATCAAGGACATTTTCTTTCTTGTGTCTCCTGCTCTGCCAGTGAGAAGGTACACAAGAAAAACTGGGAGGGAGCATAGCTGGGCCAGGTGAGCTGAACCAGCCAAAGGGATATTCCCCCCCATGGCACGTCGTGCCCAGTCTATCAGGGTCGATCCGGGGGAGGTTCGGGGCTGTGCCGCTCCGCGGGTGGTGAACAGTTGGATTGGGCATCACTGATTTTAGCTCATTCTACTCTTTATTCTTATTAAACTGTTCTTATCTCAACCTACATATTTGACTTTATTTGTTCTCCCCATTCCTCCGGGTCGGGGGGGAAGAGGGGGGAGGAGGGAGTGTAAGCAGCTGCGTGGTTCTTGGCTGCCGGCTGTAGTTACAGGCATTTCTCTGCTAATTATTACCAAAAATGTGCACTATGTTTCAGTCTAGCCAGTGGGAACTTCTAGCCACCAGTATCATCCCAGCACTGTCACAAACACTGGAGAATGCTCTAACATCCCATTTCTGTTCCAAGTCTTTAGTACCCCATTCTTACAAGTTAGTAGAGTTTCTACAATTCTTTCACACAAACAAGAAACACTTTGGGTGGAGAGGCACCTGATCATCTGTGTGGCACCAGTGCTACCACTACGGTCGTGTTGTGCCCACTTTGTGTGCCTACAACTGACACAACACTGATCTGTTGGACAGAGGTCTGAGAACGCCTGCAAAGGCATAATTTGCTTTTAGGAAAAAGAAAAATCAAGCCAAAAATTTTGGTGCAAATTGATCCTAACTTTAAAGTACATTCACAGGCAACAAAAATTCAAAATGGGTTATTCTGTCCAAAAACCATTAAGATTCAAGAACTAAAACCTGAAGGCTAGAAAGAAGTTCTAAACAGTGTGGCCACCTTAACCAGAGTTGGGGCTCAGATTTCATCACTGTCAATTTTTAATTAAGAACAGTTGTCTTCATTTTCAAGAAAATCTACCACAGAAAAATACATAAACTAAAGGTGTGTATCATTCCTACATCTGCCAAGTAGGACTGCAATGTAGCACAGTACCCCTGAGAGAAACAACACTGTCATTTTCTGGTCAGCATAATTACAAAGAACAGCTGATCAAACAGACTGAGAACACTGAATATGTAAAGAACAGCTGTGATAAAATGGTTTTAATACACCATAAATAATTTGGCCTACGAAAGCTCTGTATGTTTTAGAACTACTTGCAGACCAGCCAAGCAACTCTAGTAATGACCTGACTATTTAAGTTCTCTCAATTCAAATCACTTTGCTCTGGTATCCTCTTCTAAAGGGTCAAAAAGGTGAAGCAGTCACTTAAAAAGCAGAAACTTTTTAAACTCAGCAGAAAGATGTCCCCTACTGTGATGGTAGTAGAAGTTCCAGTTACTGAGTATATCTACTTCTGCAAACAAAACTTCTCTCTCCAAGTAACTTATTTCTGTTGCAAAATCTGGCCCAGGTTCTCTGAGATAACTCCAATTGTTCCAACTAAAATTGCTGAATCCTCCTCTGAGCTTGGAGCAGAAAAGGGTAAGAATTTTAACACACCCATGGAAAAATAACTTGTTTGCAAAACTTGTCAAAGTTGATTAAGATCTGGGCAGACAAGGGAAACAACCTTTCTCCTGGCTGGGCACAGCTCAGGAGAGCTGCGAGGGGATGCCAGGGTGGCACATCCACTGCTCTCACCGAGCCCTTTGCTGCTGCTGCTCTTGAGCCACCACAGTGCCCAGGTTTGGTAACCTAAACCCATGGACATCACAGACTGGTGTGCCCTGACAGACACAGCCCAGGGCAGGCTGAACACAGAGCACTCACACAAACTCAGCGCTGCTTCCTCGAATAAAGTGGGCACTGTTGTATTGAGAACAGCCACAAAAGGGATCGGCTCCTGCGATAAGGCCACGCCAGATAACTGCAATGCAGTTCACAAACAGCACTTTGTGGGGTTGCCATTCCAACAAACACTGAAGAAGGAAAGAAAGAATAGCTTTTTCTGCCACAGCCTCTTTCCTTAAGCCTATTGTGAATGAGTGTCCTTGAGAACAACCCATTTCAGGGCCTGCTTTACATACACACACCCTTTGCTTGTTAAGCACTACATCCCAAATTCCTTCATTCAGTTTTGCACTCAGCTGTTGCAAAAATCCACCTTGTTTGAATGGGTGAATTATTTTTGAAAAAATGCATAAAGAAGCCGAAATTGTAATTTCCTACAAACACAGCTTTTTGACACGAAGTGTAAAGCTGCTGTTGGCCCTTTCCCTGTTCCACAGCACTGTAATGTGCACTGAGCCCAAAGAAGAGCTATTCAAAATATCAGCCATCTTTTTCGAAGCTATGAACTTTTAGCTTGTTTTCTATAGTAGAAGAATGTGATACACACTTATCTGCTGAAGTCAGGGCATCCATATCTGTGTTCTGATGCTCAATGAGACATTGATTTTTCATTATTTTGTGATAAAGCATCAGCGAGCTGCCAGAGGCACCCTACATTAGATACAGGGAATCCTGCAAAGAGTTTTCTGAGATTCCCAGAATTCAGGACCTCTAGGAAAACCCAAAAAGAGTCAAATTGCTTATGGAGATACCTCTCACTAACTGCAGAAGAAGCATTTTCATGATCTGGATATAGGAGACTGAGACAGTGCTCTGGCAAATGATCAAAAATATGCAGTATCTTTTACTTGACGAACAATTAAGTAGCACTGGACTTTTCAGCCTGGAAAAAAAGAGAACTTGGAATGGATATGACAATCTAAAATTGTGAGTGGCACAGTTTTGTTAGTGATCACCTGTACAGTGTCCTCCAGTGCAAGACCAAGAGGCTGTCAACGAAGCTACTAGGAGACAGGCTGAAACTCAAAAGAAATGTGACATGTTCCTGCAACAGAGAGGATGGCTGAAGAATCACCCACCAACCAATGCTACAGCTGCAAAAGCAACATGGGCCTGGGAAGATACTGAGTGTGTACTCAGATGTCAGATCCTACAGGGGCCTGGGAAGACACTGAGTGTGTACTCAGATGTCAGATCCATGGAGGATGCAAAACTGACAAGTCACAAAAAGTGCAAGAAAACTCTCCTTTCTGTGAAGATGGGACAGCCATACAGAGAAGTGTCATGTTGGCCTTGACCTAACCCTGTCCTGTGTGTCTGCATGTTGTCATTATGGGATACAGAAATGCTGGACCACAGGGACTGTTGGCTTGAACCAGTACAGCTATTCCCTGGTTCTAAGCTATTATTAGTCCTTGGTTAGAAGCTATATACAGCTATTCCTTGGACATAGCCAAGTATAGCATACTATAACCTTAACAGAACCACATCTCTGGCCTAAGTTTGTTTTCCTTAGGAAATTAGTGCCATCTTTAGTACAATAACAGTAATAGTGAAAGCTGAAGAAATCAATTAATTCACAGTTAATTTTCAAGGCCAGCCAATGTAACTGCACTGTCTGCTGAGAAAGCATCTTATGACCCTGAGTATTCACACTACATTTTGAATTACATGTAGGCTTCAGAGCTTAAAAATTGAGGGATACCTTTTTGCTTTAGGATGCAGATCTTTAGTATTATTCCCAGCAAATATTTTACCAGAAATTTAACAGACTTCTACAGTCAGAAAAAGCACTAGTGGATTCTGATACCTCTGAACTTGCTTTTGCTAAGATGGTCAAGACCACTATTAAAGATTGTCTCGTGTTAAAACAGGAACCATATAAACACTGACCTCCCAAGCATTTGTTAATCCTTTTGAGATACTAATGCTTCCTTTAACAGCAGTATTTAAAGAAGAGTTTAGCATGCTTTTCCAGATACTGGGAATGCTAGATATAGAACCACCAAGGCAGGTCAGAAGTTCCACAGTTAGGCACAGGGGTAGCAAAGAGCTATAATAACCTAAAACCATGGAAATGCACCTAAACAGATAAGAGCAGATTAGCTGAGGAGTATGGAAAGGCACCTAACAGATAAGAGCAGATTAGCTGAGGAGGGTGATGCAGACACACCTAAGAGGCTCTGCACAAAGACAACCTCCAAGGCTGGAACAGCAATAGCAACTGTGCAGCAGATTCTGCAGAGCAGAGCAGCTTGGTGCTCAGGCAGTCAGATGCAGTCAGACACACCTCAGCCATTGCCTCTGATTTTCTCCAGCCTAAGACCTGAGTTTCATGCAGGTAAGTCTGAGGTCAGAGCTCAAGGTCGACACATGGGTCACAGGACAAGACCTCTCCTTTGGTCCCACAGAGCGTAAGGAGGTGATCCCTGCACACAGCACTGTGCCTCCAAGGCTCCGAGGGGGCTCAGCTCCAGGGCTGGATCCCACACCACAGCAACAGCTTGAGCTACAAATGACACTGTATGCAGCTTACCCTCCTCAGTGAATTAGAGCTGGGGGAGTAGCAAGGAGTAATTAATTTTAAACACTTGCTAAACAGCGTTTGCGTTTTCAAAGTCACTAAATCATCTCTACCTTCCCTAGGAAAACTCTCACCATCAAGATTAGGATTTAAATGACTGATGATTTCCAAATATGCATGAATGAAACAAGAATTCTAATCTCTCAACGTCTACTCATCAGCAGCAGGAACAAACATAATCACATTCCTAAAAACTCACACAGCTCCTGCCAGCTCTTCATTGATGTTGCTGGACTTCGAGCAGAAACAAATGGAAACCATTTGAGGCTCTTCCTGAAATAGTTACAAGAATTGGAACAGAATTATCATTGGTTGCTAAATAAAGGAAAATCTGTAGTGTAGAAACTCTGGAATCATATTATCTTCACTCCAGACACTCAAGAGATTACTGCTCTGAAAAAAATAAATCTGGCCTAAATCTGGCTCAGAAGTGCAACGGGCTCCAGCTTTCTTATATATATGCTTGCAAGAGCACAAGTATAATGGGTCAGGCCATGGAAAACATATGAATAAGAGGTATTAAGAAGTATTAATTTGCTGCATACACTCCCCTCCAAACGCTCAGTGCCAGACCTTGCTTTCCTGGCTCCTTAGAGAGGGGGTAGAACTCCTGTGCATGTGTAGAGCTTTCAAAAAAATGCTGAACCACAAAGCAGATGCACAATGCACAAAACATGTCATTAGATTCACACTGTACAGCTATTAATGCATGCCCTCAATCTACAGATGTATGTAAAATAATCTTTACATAAAATCTTATCATTAGTGAATACACATACACATGTACTTCCCTGTGCACCCACACAACACATGCTGAGTCACCAGCCTTTACAGGTGATATCAGAATACTCCAGGAGCTGGCTGACAAGAGGAAAATGCCTTTAATAATATCAACCCTGGCTACACAACAACTCATTTATTTTCTAAGATGTTCGTATTAGATCTAGCCCATATTTTGTTATAATGACTTTAGGACTATTAACAGTGCAGAACACCTGCCATTGTGCTCCTGTCAGGTGCACTACAGATATAACAATGACTTTTCCATTATATTTTCAGAGGGATGGTGAGAAAGGTTATTATGTGTGCAGCAGTGTCCCTTTAAGTAATCTTTTTTTTGCCTGTGCATCCAGGGCAGCTAATAGTTTTATCAAATACCCTTCACAGCAAGACGACTGTTTCCATGGAAACTGCAGAGCAATCATCCATTGCTCTTGCACAGATTTCTTGCAGCTCTCACCTAAATACAGGTAGCTACTTTCTCTCAAACTAGAACAGAAGAGAACTCATTTTACAGGCTGTGTGACAACTCACCTCCAGAGCTTCCTTCCCCACTATGAGGAAAGTGGGCCCTAAAGCACAAAACACCAAAAGGCACATGCAAGGAAGTCATAAAGAAGTTCTGAAATAGGCAGAAATTCTGTCAAGTCTGTCATGTAAAATACAGCTTGGAGAGAGGATGGAAGATTCCTTCCTTACAGCTTTAAAATGCATAGGAGACAGAGAGGAGTTTCGGATGGGAGATGAGCCCTCAGCTTGGTCACCTACCTCTCTCAGCATGTTGTTTTCTTTCTCCTTCTGTTCAAGAAGGCTTTCCAGGTGGTGCACGTGCATCTCCGCCTCGGCCAGTCGCCTTGTTCGCTCATGGTCTTCCTCGGTGGCTTTTGCTGACAGACCTTTGCTCTGCAGCATCTCCAGCAGCTTTTTGATGGACTCATCACGTGCATTTAAGGTCTGTTTCTGCGTCTCAATACGCAGCTCCATCTCTTCCAAGGTTTTCCGGAGCAGGAAGAGCTCCTTGGCCTGGCGCTCGTGCTCTGCATGAAGGCGTTGGAAGTTTTCCTCTGTCAGCTCTGCCACGAGGGGCTCACTGGTTCTACTGCTGCTGTCCTGCTGGAACAGCTGGTTCAGGTCCCGCTGGATCCGAAGCTCATCCTGCAGAGCCTGGATAGTCATCTGCATATGCTGGAAGAACAAATAAGTACATAACATCAGAGGATTCCCTCCACTGGGGGAATAAAGAGAACAGTACGAGCCACAGCAGTCCCCTTCAACTACAAACCACAAGGACACCACAACACCAACAGACCAACACTGGCTTTTTAAAGCAGAATGGAGGTGGAACTGGGCTGTACTACAGAAATTCCAAGTCCCTCCTTCTATGCCTGGTAGACATTGCTTAACACTTAGAAACTGGATATATGCTGGTTGGGGAGAAGGGTCATATCATACAATTTACTGCGTGAGGATTTTAGTACAGAACAGAAATCAACACCTCACAAAGAGGAACGTTAAGTCGATCAAATGATCAGCAGTAATCTGTGACTGTGCAAGACAATAAATTCTGCCTCAATGACTGTGAATACAGTGGGTTAATATAATGGGACAATACAGGAGAATCACAGTTTATCTAGAAAAAATGTCCTCATTTTATATTTAGATAAACATGTTTTTTCTTCTCTGCAAGACAGAAGTATTAAGACAGTAACAGAGAAATGTGAACACACTGAACAAAGATTTGATCACCAGGTATGAGCTGTGCACCAAGTGATGTATCTCCACTCCCTTAAGTCAGGCTGACGTGTACAATTTAGTCCGAATGAGAAAAAGTCAGAAGCACTGATCCCTGGGGTCTACCTTTATATTACAAAAATCAGTGTCTGTACTACAGCCACTTCTAGTGTTCTCCAGGCTAAACAATAAAGCCACTTCTAGTGTTCTCCAGGCTAAAGTAGTAGTTAGTATCAATTACAGGCTATGATCCAGCTTGATGGAGGTGCAGACTGTTGAGGTCTATAATGTAAAGTTGGTGCTAAATTAGTATGTTTTATTATAAATCCAAGTACTTCATTTCACACAAATATTCATGAAAGAGCTGCAAACAGATTTGGGTTTAAGCATTACTTCAAGAAGATATTTGTCACAATCCTTCTGTACAACCCCTTGGAGATGCTAAAAACCTGCCTGGGCATGGCCCTGGGCAACAGGCTCTGGGGCCCTGCTTGAGCAGAGGGGATGGAGCACCTGACCTTCAGAGGCTCCTTCTAACCTCAACCACTCTGGGACTCCACCAAAGGCAGCAAACAGTACTTGTAACACAGTTACTACCTCTGACCTGTATGAGAAACCCAAAAGGTCAGTTTGGTTGCACAGAATGGTGCATAAAGGCAGGCCAATCCCATTTCTTTACAGAAGTCAATACCTGAGACCAAGTACTTCCCTCCTTTGGTCTTCTGGCCTAAGAAGAGCCTTTCAAAAGCAAAAGTGCTGTGGCACATTCAGCTCACCTAAGTCCACGCTGCCACTAAAAGGAACAGTCCTTTCTTAGGTGGCTGGCACTGACAGCTGGATCAAAACTTCACCTAGCTGAAAATCAGCCCCAACAAAACCAAACAAAATGTCTTTGTAGCCAGATCTCCAAAGCAGCTGCTAGTATAACTGCATCAATGCTGCTCCTGGGGCAAAGGGCAGGGGGGAAGGTGTAGCTGAAGACCTGGGGGAGAAGAAATATGGAACCATCCTTTACATTATCTGCAAAAGAAGGGCATGGGGGAAGGTGTAGCTGAAGACCCGGGGGAGAAGAAATACGGAACCATCCTTTACATTATCTGCAAAAACTGGAATCAGCTTAAATGCACAGCTCTGTGGTTGGCTTAAGATGCTGTAATTGTCTTTTCTTCTCTTTCAATAAAACAATACTCAGTTACAAATTTGGCCAATCTAAAACTACACTTGAGGTTGTAGAATCTGTGTGACAATACAGCATAGGCATATCAGGTGAAGGAGTAAGTAATTACTCTGTTCCACAAGGTACATTGTGTTTATATATTGGTGGATGCTCAGATTTACTTACCAGTAAGAGAAGAAAAAATATCTGAAGGGAATTGATACAGATTTCAAAAACGGGTTTAGAAATCACTTTTTCCTTTATTAAATATGCCAACTTGCAGCTATTGCCATTTCTCCAAACCACAGTCAGAGTGAGAGTGCCAGAACAACCTCCAAGCCTTAGAACTGAGGCACAACCACAAACATGGCAGGGTGCAGGCAGGCAATCAAAACTACTGCATCTGTTCAATTAATGCATGTTAACTCAGCTCTAAGAGAGAGCCTACTGCACTCATTAAAAGGTTTGCCTCCTCTGTGCCTATACAACACCAATTAAGTCAGCAGGAGTCAATGTCCTCAAATTTTGTTCAACACTAACCTCACTAGATAGACCGTTACAATTCCACACGAGTTAATTCCATTTGTATTTGAGAATCCCTACTTATTCCCAGCCCAGCTGTGTGTTGTTCCTCCAGCTAACAAACAAATTCCCACAAGCTTCCACCTGCCTCTCCACATAGTGCCACTTCAGCATTTCCTTTCTCCCGGGCGAGAAAAGAGCTTCTTCTGAACAACCACATCAGCTACCAACTGAAATGACTTCCTCTACTCAACGTTGTCTCAGAATCAAACTTGGGTTATTTATAAACATCAATGGACTAAATCACCACAACCAATATTCTGGTCTTTTTACCATCTGATCTGCTGTGAAATGTCATTTCAGATTACACAGGCAAAAACTGTGTCTCAGACCCATGGAAATTATTTCCCCCAAAGCTGGAAAAACCTCCGTGCAACTTTTGTGACAATGAACCAAAGTCTATTATATGATTCAAATACATGATGTGGGAAAAAATTAATACCAGTGGCAAAGAGGGTTTACTGGTCTCTATCAGCCTGTTATGGACAAGGGAGCTCGGAACACCCAACACAAATGGTCAGCAGCTGCCTGAATTCAGTTTGACGGGAGAAACGACGAGGTGGGGTGACAGGAAGGGTTAGCACTGAGCTTATGAATAACTATCACTGTTCTCTACATTGCTGCTGGGTTGAGAACAAACTTCTTTATGTGAAAGGTAACTGGAAAATACACCACAGAACATTATTCTATGCTTTTGGCACCCACTCTTTTCCAGCCTGCAAAATACATGCAAAACGGGCTCTTTTCTCTGCTTTCCAAAGGTTTTTTTATGATTCTCAGACTAACAGAACAATATCCCTCATTAGTTATTTTAACTTTTATTTACATTTTAACTTTTTCAGTTAAAGTTCCCCATCTTCTGTATGGTTCCAAGAAAACATTCTTCCCCCCTGAAGGAGCAGGCAAGTCTTACTAGCTTTTCATCCATGTCTCAGGCTTCACTTTTAAATCACTGACTATTCCAGAAAGGCAAAGTACTTTCCATGTTCATGCAACACTAGCCACTGATGCTTAATCCCATGTTTAAGACCTGACTAGAGACCTCAAGCAAACTTGAAAAATACTGTTGAAATAGTCTTATCTAGAAATAAACATGTAAAAATACCTTCAATACCACTGAGCCTTGTTACACCATACTCTACTGAGTGCCAATCATGCTTTCCTTAAACAGTTTAATATAGGTAACATAATTAAGGTCAGAGCAATTACAATGAACCTGCACTTTGCTTGAAGCTTATTGCTCTTATTTCAGGTCTTAAGGATTCCCTGCGTTTTTTCAAGCAACAAAAACTGATCTTTAAGGCTCACTACAAATTTTAACTACACCTGCAAATCAGAAAGATGCTTTTGTAAGCACAGTTCTCTAGTTTTGCTGGTTATTTCCACCACACTTTTCTCTTGACAGAGCTAAGCACCTTCAGGCTCCCCTCAAACATAAATCCTAAAAGGGCATGGTGTATAACTGCTGGTACACCTGCCTGCACTGCAGCCATGGGGCAACATAAAGCTTGGTAACTGCTCCACACAGGGGCAGAGCTTGACTTTCATCCAGAAGCCCAAAATTTACATCTGTAAATGGCAGCACATGATTTAACCTTCACCTCCATCCACCAGGGCTCAAATTCACATTTCCCACACCCTGGCAGGCTGTGTCCCTGAGCTTCCAGCCCACAGTATGACCACAACTGGTGATGGAGAAGTTCCTTCTGTCTGGTTCACAGAGCAGACCTGTTGTTGCAGTCTCACGATAACAACATACCCACTGCTGTGCTGGTGAGTCTGGGAACCTGGCTGCAGGCAGCTCTTTCATCTCTCTCTGCTGAAGCTTTTCCATTTTGCATTAAATATTTAAAGATTCAGTAGGCCTGACAGAAAATACTACAGGGAGCACAGCTTCTTATTCTAATTGGTAGAACACAGAAAGACCTGAATAGCAATACTTCCAATTAACTTCAACGTTTGTCATCTTACCACTGCAAAGGAAGTGGGGGATGTGCATTTTAACATTCTCAGTCAGAAAAAGAAATTTAATTGATGCTCTACAGCCAAGACCTGTATTCTAACCCCACATTCAGATCAAAGGGAGGCAGGCACTGCTACTACCATCATTTTGAAAGAAAGGATTAAATTGTGACACCCTTTTTAAAGAAAGTATTTCCACACTCATCTTTGCAAGACTGAGCTTGACCTACCAAGCTACAGTGTTTAGGATTCCAACATGCATTTGTCCATTTGATTTTGGTTGCCTGATTTAGACTCCTCATACAGCAGATACTGGCTTTGTAACTACTGTAATCAGATACATAACTCATCTCATCACTTATTCAAGAAGTCTAAATGCCTAAATTAGAACTGTGGGTTCTGCAACACAGGCAAGGCACCTAGGCACTGAACACTTCTGCAGCTAAATTCTTCCTAATCTCCTGGATTTAAATTCTAAGCAGGTTAAACCAGGCAAATTACTTGAACTTTTGAAATACCAAGTAAAAATTCAGTATGTTCAAGAGATACCTGTCAACAACAGGCAAAAAGAAAAAGAAGAATGTACTCTTTTCTGGAAAGAAGGGAAAACATGATATCTAATTCTATAACACTGTGTCACAGAGATGTGTCACAATGAGGTTGGAAGTGGTTACATTCTGCAGAATTCAACAACTTAAAATTCTCCTCTTGCACTGGGAGAACACTGCAGACTCATATTCATGGGCAAGAGAACATGGGATGATGGTAAGGACAGGGAGAAAATAAGAGAAGTTCTACTACAAAAGCTTCAGTCTGGAAGAGTGAGGTTCAAGCTCTTACTCATCATCTTCATACAAGGAAACAAGGCTCAGTCAGAAGTAACAGCTGTTCTTGGGAGGATCTCCAACAAGACATTCTTACAGAAAGAACTGAGAGAGATTCTGCTTTGTACAAATATCTGAATATTGACCGACTCCAAAATTCAAACCTACATCTCTCACATCTCAGTGTCATAAAGGGAAGATGGCCAGGATTTTTCTCCAGATTAGCCAAGAGATCCCTTGGCATCGCCCACACTCTAGTGAGCATCCTTAACCAAGTCCACTTCCTGCCCAGGGGTTAAGCTCATCACAGACTTCACTAATTATTAATCAGAAATTCCACTCTGCAGGGAAAAAAGTTTTCCTAACAAAAGTTTTGCTGAAATCGGCAGATCTAACAACAGTTTCTTATAAAAATATTATTGACAAACTTAAGATACCAAAAACTTCCTGGTCACTGCTACTGTTAATGCACAAAGCCAATCCCTCCTGTACTGAATGACAGCTTTGGGGTGTACATGTACTCGGCACTTTTGGCAAATGTGCTCAGTGATTGAGTTGTTCTTCACGTGGAAAACACTCAGTGCCTGGAAACACATCGGCCAGGTGTGCTGCACTGGGCTGGCACAGAGTGTGCTGGGGGTGCACAGGACTTGGGAAGGCATGCAGCTGGGACAGGTGACCCCACTGGCCAAAGAACATGGGATGCTGTGCTTGGCAATACCAGTTATGAGAAGAAGGAGGACAGGAGTACATGCTGGTTATGACATCTGACATGCCAAGTCACCACCCCAGGTGCTGCAGCCCTGCTCCTCTGGAAATGGCTGAGCACCTGTCTGCCCATGCCAAGTGGTGAATGAATTCCCTGTGCTTGCATGTATGGCTTCTGCTTTACCTATTAAACTGTCTTTATCTCAACCCACAAGTTTTCTCAGCTTTAAGCCACTGGGGAGTGAGTGAGTGAGCAGCTGTGTGGTACTCACTTGCCACAAGATGTTTCCTTTTCTGTATTATGCATCCCATACCTCAGGATTCAACCCAGGGATTTAAAAAAAGTTTAAGGAAGCAACAACTATAGTTTTTTAATGGACAAAAAACTAGGTTGTGGAAGATGCCAGTTTGCAGCTGTTACAGTTTCCTTCAGCCAATTATTTTTACAACTGGGAAAAAAGACAAGCTTCAGAAGTCCACCCAGGTCTGAAATGCACTTGTAGTACCCATAAACACTGCCTTAGTTTTGTCTTTAGTTCATCATGACTACAATGCTATTACTCTGAAAAGGAAAGATACAATACTTACGATATATTTTATTTCAGAAGGAACATTCAGCAAGGTCTACCTTCATATGTACATCCCCAGAAAGTGATAGAACTTCCAGGTGCTTTTTGTGCCAGCAAACCCACAGGCACAATCACCAACCTTTGCTTTATGACAACCTCACTCGTGTTTTTTTACCAAAAAAAAGGCATTTCAAATATTTGTAAGAGGATGAGCCACATTCAGCTCAAAAGAGATCACATGCAAAATGTTAGAATAAGATTTGGTCCCTGGGAAATCATTCTCTCCTATTCACAAAGAGTTAATGTTCTGGCAGCATTTCTGGGCAATGGATTGTGCTGAATGCAGTCAGAAGCAAAGGCCTGGCTGGCTGAGGAGTCCCTGCTGACATTCAGCTGCAGCCCACGCAAAAACACTGAAAAAAGGGCTAATGTCAGGTGTCCAGCAGGGCTGGGATGAAACAGAACCTGCCCGTTCCAGAAATGCTGCATATTCCCTGTAAGATGGATCAGGGGCTTCAAAACCCTTATTTAAATGGAAATTAGCGGATGATTTTTATAATGTTAAGCTTAGGCACAAAATACAGCTATGATTTTAATAGGATTTAATTTGTGGGAGCCAAAGAAAGAGACCTGTATTTTAATGACAACCATACTCGACATTATCTCTGAGACAGCAGAAGGGAAAGATGGTAAAAAAGTGCTGTAGATAAAGAGCTTAAGTTGTCGGTGAAATATTTGTCAGCTGAACTAGACTCACACAAAATGACTCATTGAAGGGGGCAGCATGCAGCAGCCTCATCCCTTTGCCCGTTTGCACGAAAAAAAAACCAAACAAGTGAACAGGAATGAGTCTAAACTCCCAAAGTAAGCAGACCAGAAACAGCCTACTGAACCTGTAGCCACAGGAGAACCCAAACTGCAATACAACCACCTCAGCCTAAGCACCCCTGAAAAGGCTGCAAGGCACCCCAGGTAAATGCAGTACACAGCCATTCGGGGCCAACTGGCCACATGGAAGGTTCTACCTAGGGCAAACATCAAGCAGCTCACCTCACCAAGGGTACAGGTAAGCTGTTTTCATGGTCAAAGAATAAAATATGGATATGGGTAGTTTTACAGAATACCTGATGTGCAGTAAAAACATTACTTACTCTGAAGAAATTTGTGTGCATTCTGATTAAGCACAGGCAGACCTATTAATATCTTGAAAAACACCAGTTTATTTGTCAGGTTTTGATCTACGACTACAATTCTGACAGTTCTCTGGCTTCCTAAGGGAATTTAAGCTTCATGGCCCATACCAGAAATGGTCTTGTAGGCAACAGAATTCAAAGGAAAATTACTTCTGAAGTCCTATTAGTGATTCCCAGCTACCATGTGTTTACATTTCCAAAGGTACTTCTATCTTACTAGTTTACTGTGCTTCAAAAGCTCTTTCTCATGCAAATCTTCCTCGAATCTACATTTCACACCCTCTGAGTGTCAGCATGCTCTGAACCTGGAGGTAAGAAACTGGATTCTTTTTAAGTGCCCCTCATCTTTTTTTGGGAACAGGCATTTTGGGATTAGGGAAAATGTTTAGAGTTTCTCATCAGAATCAATAATTTACACACTGATTTTAACCTCTATTTCCCACTAGGCTGTCCAAATTGGGTTAGCATCGCACTACTTAAATATCATGTTTTATTTATATACAAATATAAACTCTGATTTTTTGTTCTGAGGCTGCTAAAGAATCAAGAGTCCTGCAAGTATGCAGTTTCATACACTGCAGTAAGCTAACTCTTTTCAGATTCTGTGTCCCCTGTCTGTCAAACATAAGCTTCTTTTGTCACAAACTGTGTTGATAAAATCGATCCTCATCTAAGAGGTTTCTGCTAAAAAAAGCAAGCCAACACACAAGCATCAAACTCATCTATATTCAGCCTAGCCATGACAGAACTTGTAGAATCTGATCTTATCCCATTTTGCAGATGTACACAACACACCCAATTTCACCCGTGGCACGGATTATCTCGAAGCATTGCACCCATGTAACAGGTGCCAAGTGCCAACTGCAGCTCCTGTGAACCTCTCATCCCATGAAAGCAATTATAAATTATTATGGCACTTAAAGGAAAGAGAATTTTAACATTTACAGATGTATAAAAGCCTAGTATTTTCAAATTAAGAGCATCTGTGTGAAACATGACTCATTTTGTTAATAGATTAGGAGCTTTTCCTGCAGAAACGTATTATTAGTCACCTCAATTAGCGAGGTCAGCAAATACCTCATTCCATTAGCTGATGCAAGGAATCAATCCCAGACAGAAGGTGCTCTGCTACACAACCTTTGATCTCCTGCTCACTGCTTTCCAACATATAAGCACACATCAACACTGCACTCTAGAAAGCAGGAAGAGCTGATGATTTCTAATGAGAGATTACTATATGAAAAATCGATGCCAGAGAAAGCTGTCGACTACTTTATCCACATCACCCTCCTCCCCCCAGATTTAAACCCTCTTCTACACCAGTTGGTTTGGAGAGATTACAGCATAAATCTCACTGCACACGCACATGGGTCCTACAAAGATATTTCGAGTAACTGAGTCTGTATGCATAAACCACATACCTCTCCTGAGGAGTACAAAACTGGGAGTAGGCTGGATCTTTAAAGGTTTTTGAATACTTCAAGCTTTGTGACTGCTGAGGACTGAAGAAACAATTACAAGGTAGGCCGTGATACATAAACTGGAAATATTTCAAACAATTAGTTTAAAAGTAAACCAGTGAGCTTTTCAGCCTCTGCTTGCCCACAGCAGTACAATACTTTGTCCTTCCTCTCCATCTGGAATGCAGCATAGTAGCATCCTTCACCTGCAAGCAACAGTGGAAGACCTCACGAGCTACCTGATGCAGAGGCTAAAATGGATTGATGACTCCTGCAGTTATGTGTTCTTTCTACACTTGTCTGTGCAGAAATTGAGTGACAGTCCTTGTAAGATACCAAGAGCACAATATTCAGCTTCTCAGCTGGAGAAATGAAAGATTTGCAAGCCTCATCAGACTGAACTATAAAACCTGGACAGTGCCTCACCAGCAATTTGAAAAAACTGCCACTTACTAACATTCTGTTTGTTGGCTATTTTAAGACAATCTCTTGAGCAAGAAAAGCATCAGATGACCAGATATGGCCATGAATGTAAGAAGAGTGAACACCAGACTTGATCTTGTGAAATACTGGAACACAGGACAGTCAGGATCTCATAAACAACATACGGCTGTACCATGACACATGGAAAGTTCTTGCCAATGGAGTCTTTGCACAATGTTCCACCAAGATAGAGAGATAACCAACAGCAAAAACTGCCTCTCACAGTAGCACAGACCATGTGTCAAACGAGGCCTTGCCAGCCTGCTTAGAATTTTCCTCAGGATGATTGGATGGTAACCTTGCAAGGCAGAAGTGATGCTAGGGAGCCAGGTAGAGTGCAGAGGGCCCTGTATTGCCCCACTGCTCATCCCACTGATTCACAAGATGGAACCCATTTCACTATGTCTTGGTAGTGCTTCTTGTTTTGCTCGTTCATAGTCCTGCCGATATTCCTTCCTAACTGCTATGCCACACAGAGTTTGCAGTATTCCACCAGCTCACATTTACTGTATCAGCAATTCTCCAGGGAAAGTAAAGCAAGTTTCCTGGACAAGCATAAGCACATGGTTGTCTTGTTTTAAGCCACAATAAGGAACAACTGCAATTTTCATACTCAAGTGGCCCAAAATCCAAAAGGCCTAAAATGATTGCTGACCCAGGTATATCATCAGCCACTGCAGAGGACCACAACATGTGCACTGCTACATACAGAGAAAAAACAAACCAACTCATCCATTGTCCCTTCTAGAAGCAAAAAGTACGAGCTTTTTTAGAGTTATGAATGCACAGCAGTCAGCCACATGGGCAGCAATCCTTTTAAGTCTATCTTACATGATTAGGGCTTGAAGCTTTCACAAGTAAGACAAGTTCTTGCTAAATGGAAGATATGAATCCTTTCTGTCTTCATTTCCTTTGAAATGAAAGGAAGAAAAAAATATAATTGTTTTTGTTACAAAATCTACAAAAGCAGAATTGCCAATAAACCCCCATTTAGCCATCTCAAACCTGTGGCTTTTGACATGATACACGATATCTTCTCAGACCTCTGCCATGAAATACTGGCTACACTCACAAAGGAACAGACTTGAAAATGTTCCTTTCTGGATCCGTCAAGTCTCTGCTGCTGAGCACTGCTCTGGGAAACACAGGCAGTTCAAATGCATTACTAGAATGTCAGGTTAAATTTAGAATAGGGCTGCAGCAATCATTGTCCCTGTGAAAAGAACACAGAGAAAACCCTCTGATCAAAATGTTCTGGCACTTACCCTCCTGCTG
>NW_008674219.1:49634-78353 GCF_000695815.1 Acanthisitta chloris
GCAAAGCAGAGCACAGCACATTACACTGAGTTCTAAAGGAGCTTTCTGTGGTCTTTAAGGGGCAACACAATAGCCCCTTGAGTGGGTTTAAGAGGTATGTGACAGAAGAGTATGAAGAGGAACTTGGACAGCTCTGGAAATGAGGAGCTCCATCACAACCTCCCTGCACAGTGGCATTCAAACTTCTGCCAGGTGTACCATAACAGCGATTGATGCTAGGCTCCAGTGCTGCTTCGCCAGTACAAAGTTAAGGTTTTTCATTACTAAAATCTTTCCTGGATCCTAGAATGTGATGAAAATACCTAAACAGACAAGTCTTTTCATTCAGAAGAGTGGTTCTTTCTCACGGACATCCTCCTGCTAGGCACGAGGATTTTCAAAGCAAGAAGCAATTCCCTCTGGCAGCAGTGCTCAGCCACCCAACACTCAAGCCATCAGGGGTAGCAGGTTGAGTTCTTAGTATGCATCAGACATGCATCTGTTCAGAATGTGAATCAGACAAGCTAAAAGGAGTATCTGCAATAGGACTGACAGCTAGAATGACCTCTTAGTGAAAAGCTTTAACACTGTCCTGTCTAACCTTGCATGTCACTCTAAGAATCAAGGGAATAGAAAGAAGAACATAAAGGAGATCTGAGCTCATAGCAACAAACACAAAACTATCCAACACCAAACAGTGCTGCACTTGCCCATGGATCAAAATGCACAGTTAGCACAGGCTGTGTTGGTAAAATAATTTAGGGCAAATCTCTCAATGAAAAAATATTACTACTACATGGTCATTCAAGCAGTATGTCCTGTTGTTAGGCTTCCTGCAGAGCCTGGACTCCCTTGCTTCTTCACATACCAGACTGAGAATACAGAACTGGGCAAGATCTACAATAACAGAGGTGAAAGGTACAGAAACACTGTACAATAGTCTTTTCGTTCTGGGACACATGCATGTATGCAGATCATCTTGTAACCGAGTGCTCTGCATTCAAAAATTATTCAGAAAACTGCCAAGACAGAAAGGAGAAGAGAATTCCCTGTTGTGAGTTCAAGGCATCAATCCACCAACTCCAGCAAGAGCTTAAGCTTGGTCTGAACACAGATAATAATCTCACAGCTACATGTTTCATAAGAGTCTGTTAATTCAGAACTACAAAAAAAAATTGAAAAGGGCTTGTGGCATTGAAAATCTGGAACACTCATTTGTCTAGTGTTAGACATTTCATCTCAGGGAACAGAAAAAGCTGGCTCTGAAGCTCCAAATTCTACTCATCTCGGGTATGTTCTGGGGCCAAGAAAGAATTAGGGAAAGGACTCTGATTTTAAGCCATCTCAGTGCAAGGCTGAGGGACCAATGGGGATACTCACCCAAATGCAAAGTTTAAGGCACACTTCAGAATGACCTGCTGTGCCTCCCTGGAGAAATAATCTCATATGGCAAATAAAAGTTAAAGGCAGCAGAGTTTAGCTCTTTTCTTTACTCAAATGGATGCCTAGATGAGCTTTACCAAACAGAAGATTTGTATGCCTAATTAACACAGAAACCCTGAACCACTCCACAATCCTGGATTTCATAATCCTTGCATTCCTCCTCAAGGAGGTTTTCAAGATGAGACTGGATGTGGCACTTAGTGCCATGGTCTAGTAACGACAGTAGGGTTGGACTTGATCAACTTTGAGGTCTCTTCCAACCAGGTTGATTCTATAATTCTACGATTTCACCTAACTATGTTTCATTCATCATTAAAACAGTCAGTTGGTAACACTGTTTTGTGATACTTTTGCTATGGAGATTGAGAACTGATTAAGGGATCAGGAACAGAAGTTGTGTTCTCCTCTACCCTTCCAGTTTCGGGGAATGCTGAGGGAAGAAACAGGAAGAGCAGCTCCATTCCCTGGCTCTGAGCCTGGTGTCACTGGCAGGATTTTGCAGTTTTTAATTATAGGTCAGTTCACAGGACAGCAGGCTGCTGGCAATGACCAGGGGACACCTGTCTCAGAGGGGAAAAGGAGCTCTGCACAGGAGCTGGCAGGGCCACGGAGAGCTGTAAACTAGGTTTTCAAATCTAAAAGGGGGAGTGGGGCATCAAACCAGGCTAGAGGTAAGCCTGGGGCAGCATGCTGAGATTCAAGGGGCAGAGGAAGGGTGAAGGACCTTAGTCTGCAGCATCAGTGGAGGTATGGGATGGAGACCTATCGAGGGTCTTTGCTGCTGGGGTTAAACCACGACAGTCCATTTTCAATGTAACTGTTTTAATTTAAGTAAAACCAGTTGAAAAATAGCCAGTTATTAAATTACTCCAAATCTTATATTATACAGAATAGGTGGAAAAAAGCTTTTTAAAAACAATCACTCCTTACACTAGTGAAGAGTGGCTCATAAACTCAAACCTCAGCCACTGTTGAAGAATAGAATATTGTAACGGGACTAAAAAGCATAAAAATAATCTTTCCTCAGCAAAATTAAAATAATTTTTTGAAAAGCTGTGGAAAACAGCCAAGCAAACAACATAAATAGCATTTAGTCAAAAATCAGAATCACATCCCTCTCCCACCACTGCTTTCCTTGGACTCAGATTACCAATCCTGCAGGCAGAAACTGCCTCGTTGGTGTCTGTGCTGGTATAACCACCAGAACAATACACCACCAGCCCTTAAACACAGCCCCAATAGGGAACCAAACTCTTACAGCAGAAAAGGAGTGGGAGCAATAAATAATGAATGAATAAAGGCTCTCAAGAAAGTATTACTGTTCCCATGGTCTAAAGGTCTGAGCACAAGATTGGTGTGAAGAGATGGTAACTCCAGCAGCTGAGAGACAAAAACAGGTTTCAGAGCACACTGAACCTTCCTTGGCTTTTGCTGGTTCTGTAGTAAATCTCTGGAACTATAAAGCAGCAAGTAACAAATGCAGTGAATTAATCTCAGTTATGTATTTTCAAACCCATATTGTGTCCTGCCCATGGCTATCTCCTTACTCTCCACAGACAATTCCAATTCACAGCAGCCAGTCAGCGTAACAAACTCCCTGCACAGCATCACCCTTTACCTACAGCTGCCAGCCAGAGTTCTCTTCTCCTGAAACTCCTGAAACATCACTCACAGCAGTCTTTCTCAATCTGTTCTCAACTTAAAAGTTGCTGCTTCTGTCCCTCAAGAAGAGGTTTTGAGTCCAACAGTTTGTTCTTCTCTTGGCTACATGATTTAATCTAGCACGACCTGTCACTTCTCTACAAGCCTTGCTGTGGTAATCAGCTGCTCCCTGGAGATGTTTCTTCCTCTCAAAAAAGGGGGAGGTATCGTCATACAGAATATAGACAATGGCAATACAGAAGGCATTGTCACCAGAGGACTTTACTGTACCCTGGAAAAGCTGTGCTATGGCAACACAGACATGAGTAGTACAACTTTATGACAATCTCTAGCATCCGTTTTAGAGAAAATATAATAGGTCAAAGCCTGTTGCCCATATAAGGTTTCTTTCTCAGTTCTCTTCCAAAAAATAATTTCCTTGAAACAAGTCTGTTTCATGGATGCACTCATGAGTAACCTAGTAACCACAATGGTGCCTAGACACTAAGCATACCTGGGTTTTCCCCGAAGACAGTCCGATAGCCTTACCGGAGCATTTGATAATTTATTCTGAGGAAGAATTTAACCCCCAAAATCTATTTGCATCATTCTCCTCACAGCAGAAGTATCCATGACTCACTGTTGACACCAGGCAGTGGCATGATCCTATAACCTTCCTGTGCCTCTCAACTGCTCCGACGGGCAGTGACTCAGCAGCAGCTTCGCTCAGGCCAAGACTCCCCGAGCTGCAGCTCCTGTGCACACCATGTCTCCAGCAGCCCTGCCTGCACCCTCACCCTCACACACCCAGACCCAGAGCCAGGCCGCAAGGACCAACGCCATCTCCTGCCCCTCTCACACAAACCCAAACAAGAGCCTTGGCCATGTTCCGACGGTGCTAAAATAAATAGAAAATGTGATTCGAGTCTTCCAAAAGAGCAAGACAATTATGAATTCTCTTCTTTCTCTCCCTTCCCACAGCAAAATCAGTATTAGGGACCACAATTCAAAAGATAAAAGACTTGTCTTAACCAACTACATTTAAGGACCTCAATGAACAGCTTCAAGGAGTCTCCAGTTGTCATTGGTTAGTCTGCTCTGAAGACATCTTCAGTGAAAAGGAATGTATCACGAACACTAAGTCACTAAAAATAAACACCTATGCTGCTACAGTGCCCTAAATGAAAAGTCAAGTATTCTTAAGTGGTTTTAGTTGAAAAGAGTAGTATTACCCAAAATTAGCCTGACAGAAAAATTCCCCTCATTACTTACAAAAAGTAAGACAAGAACCTTGACTCCCTCACAACCAAGAGGTCGATTTAAACATATAGCATAAATAGTAATGAATCCAAAGCTGAACTGATGACTCCATTGATCCAATAAACCCATTTATTCACTTCCATTGCAGCATTCGGAAGGCAACACTAAAATTTATGAAGAAAGCATTTCCTTTCCCAAGACAGAAATAGGAAAACTAGAAATAACTGAAACACAAAGGCATTTTCTACAAAAAAATACATGGGCAAAATATGACTTAGCAGAGAAAAGGTTTAAATCATTAAAACATTTAATAGATGCATTTGATAAAAATGCAAGACTTTGGGAACAGCTGTCTCACATGAGAAAAGGCACTTCAATATCCTCAGCTCCTGCTTACCTACCACACCTTAATAAGCCAAGTCCTACATTGCCTCAGTCTTACCACGTATTTTAGAAGCATGTGAACAGAAGCACATTGCCCATGTCCTCCTCACTGGCAAGGCTGTCCAGAACTCAAAGCAAAAAAGGCTTAGAGAGAAAGCCAAAGGTTGAGAAGCCAATTTCTTGATTTCAGGACTAAAATCAACTCTAGAAACCACATATAAAGCTCCTGAAAGAACAAAAGGATTCTTTTACAGGAAATAATGAAAAATGTTCCTACACAGATCCAGGAAGGATGAAAACAGTATTTCCCACTTAGCTCTCTTTTCAAGACTCTTGACTATACTGGAAAAACAACAAGAATCATCAGCCTCACACTGGACTGCCCAATTCTGACTGGCTTCCCTGTAGAAATCTCCTCAGCTTAATCCCTACCACTCATACATGGCAGATTTCCATAACTCCTCTTCTACTCACAATGGGTTCAGTAACTACATAGTGTGGCCAGTAAGAACTGAGACACCAGATCATGTGTTTCTATCTATTTATAGGAGGACGATCCAAGCAAGAAAACCGACCAGAGTCAGCGTAAGAGAAGAAATACTGTAATTCTCAAAGCTGAACTCCCAGTCGAGTGCCTGATGAGTATAGAGACACAAGGAGTTCAATACTCCTCTACCTGATTGTGGTTTGTCAGGGAAGAGGCAAAGGCTAAAATCCCCTGTGTGACTCCTTGCCAGGAAAACTACATCAATACTGCAGTTTTTATTGAATAGCTCTGCCTTTTACTAGCGGGAAACTTGGTGTGCTCCTTGCCAGCACAGCTCTGCAAGGAAAGTGTCAGGGATGACTAATAGCACAGAAGAACTGCCTAAAGCACTCGAGGCAGAGAGAGTTAACCCTAACAGAACCTCACAAGTACCTGCCCAATCTGTCCACTTCCACCACTTGTTTTATCAGGGACCTTCACACTCCCCCCAGGCACCACTTTCTCCTCAACCACGTGGCTATTTTATTCTATTTTAAAATAAGGGCTCCATAGCAGTAGGTAAGATATACAGGTGAACATAAAGACAGACTGAACATTTCAAATACTCTCCATTCACAACATTCCTGTTTTATTTATTACCACACTACAGGTGAGTGCTGTGAGTACCTGCATACCGAACAAATTATCAGAAAACCCAAAGACTGTGGGTAGTTCCAGCTTTCCTGTTGCCTGGACACTTCTAATAGTGTCAAGCTTAACAGACACATGAAGGGAAGTCTGCAGCTCTGTGAGTCTCTGAAAGGGTAACTCCTCTGAAACGCTCCAGAAAGAATTTGTCCCCGTACTAGAAATTTCTCCTTCTGCCCTGTTACAACACACCCCAGTGACCCAGAAGAACAGACTGAGAGGGGAAACTGTCAAACCCAGAACCTTCCCATCATGGAAGGAACAATCAAAAAAGGGCATGTTTTCAGAAATAAAGTCATAAATAAATACAATGCTGAAGCTTATTAGAAGGTAGCCCGTGTAATCAATGGGATGTTTTGAAACAGGCAAAGTATAATCCTTCACAAAGCATGTAACTCAGACCACACAGGTTTCAGGCTCCAGGTACATACCAAGTTCAAGTATACTCAACGAATGAGGCAGTGGGGAAAGAGGATCAGCTCTCAAGGGCCCAAATTTCTACAATCCTACCTGCTCACATAACAGCTATTGCAGACATCCACTCCTGTGGACAGGTCAAAGAGAGGAAGACCATAACCTCAAATGGTTACATCTATTGCTAGCACTTGTTTCATGATCCAGTGTACTTGTGGTATCCAAAAACTAATATACAAGACAACAACTTCTTTAGAAGACAAATATCAAAGGTTATTTATTTACCCTAAGCCTCTTGGTATTTCATAGCTGAATGCCATCTGGATAGTAATCAGAGTCAGTAATCAGCTACATTCATTTAGCACGATTTAGGTATTTGTATCAAATACATTTGCTAATGAATAGATTGAATTTAAAAAAGTTCAGGGCATGGAGACATTTATCAGGTGCTAAATCTCCAAAATACATGTAGGGAGGAGTACCTCTTACTGAATCAATCAGTTGATCAGCCAATACAGAACAAGAGACATCATCTGCTCTGAACACCAACACTTAGATCCTCAGGAAAATGAATGGTGCTTATTTTAGTTACAGCAGCAAAACTTCTGAAGAAGTTCTAATTGAATTTCTGAATGAAAGAATCAGCCATGGGAAAATTTCAAGCTGTCTGGATAGCACATAAGACTTCGACAAGGCTCTCAATTATAACAACTGGTGGTACACCAAGATGATTTTCTCTTTAGTGCATGCAAACTGAGGCATGGGGGATGCAGAGACAAACTACCCAATGAAGCACATCTCACCAAGAGGCACATCTTTGCTGGATGTCTTGGCAAAGGAGATACAGGGTAGAAAGGCTTTGAGATTTAGTGTTAGCATAAACAGATTAAGAAGGTTTCTCTTCTAATTCTGTGCATTGCTCTTTCATAAGCCATTTTAATGGTGTTACTTCATATTTAGTCACAACATTTATTTACTTTCAACAAAGCATTTGTTACACATCGAGGTGTGTCTTAGAGGTAGCTTGGATACAGGCCATCACCCCTCACTATGGTTGTTGGCAAGCAGAACACCATTTTGTGTGGGAACTGAAGTTGTGTTCAGCCCTTAGCACACTGCTCTGAGCATCCAAATGACAACTACTCTCCCAGAACAGGCACGGACAGTTAGAGGGCTGGAAGAGAAACCTTCCAACCAGCAGTGATAACGATGAAGGCTCATCAGCACACAAGACAGCACTGAAAAAACTACCTAAACAGACTCTAAAGTTTCCCAAGCACTGGTCAGAAGGACAGTGACAGAACACTTGTGCACAAGCATTAAGGAAAATCTGAAGCCCTCAAATAGTTACTAAAAGACCCAGGATGAAGCGAACAGGCTCATGTTCCAGAAATGAGCCTGACTTTAAAATGTTCCAGAAATTGACTTTAAAATGGTCCATGGAAGGACTTTCTGAACCACAGACCTACCCAGAAACCCAAAGAAAACCTTAGCACTTCATGCGACACCTAACATATGTAAGCTTTCCTGAAAGTCATAAAGGAGAAAGAAGGAGCCTCTCTGGAATTGAGGGTAAGTCATAAAGAAGAAAGAAGGAGCCTCTCTGGAATTGAGACAACCCTACTATAATCTTGAGTAAACACACTGTGAGATGCAGATGTTGGACAAATTTCCTGCACTCCATGTTCCTGAAAAGGAAAAGCTGTTCACAAAAATAATAGTCAAGATAGCTGCATGAAGAGATGAAGGTTCCAAATCTCAATCATGACAATATGGTTGAAATCACATCAGACATAACCTGCATTACTGTCTGCAACACACCCTAGGTGCCTGCAGAAGACAGACACATCAGCTGGTCAGCTCCACAAAACACAGGAACTCCAGACAGACCTGAAAACAGACTTGCTGTGGAACAGGAGAAACAATGTTCTTCTCCTGGATTTTAAATAGGCTGATCTCAGGTTCTCCCTAAATGCCAAATGGAAAAAACACACAAACAAACAAACAAACAAACCCAAAAAAAGTATCCAGTAACTGTATTCTGAAAGCCTCAGCCATGATGCACCACCTAAAACAAGGATAACCAGTGTTCCTTACAAGTGGATTGACAACCTCTAGCTCCAAATACAGATAAATCAGGAACTAGTAAACCTCCAAGTGTTATAAGAGGGGGAATTTAAATCATCTTTATTTATTAACACTGTTCTAGTGATATTAAGCCATCACCTGCAATTGATCCCTTACAACAGAGAGAAACTCGTGGCATGTTTTCCAGACTCCTTGTGCCTTGAGCACGTTTATGCAGGACAAGCATCCTTAGCTGACCAAAAGTCCCAAGTTATATGGCCTGACCTGGCAGGAGGTCAAACTGCCCGTTTCTTTGACACCAGTAAAACCTGGTATCCTTTTACTATGTGTACAATGTGATTCTGACTGTGTGGTACTTCTGAGACTGAGAGGAGAGGTCCAGTAACAGGGAGGGTGAGCCAGCACAGGATGCTGTATGCATGACTCAGCATCCTGCAGACAGGAATGCAGGATAAAGGCCTTTCAGCCAGAAAAATGACTAACCAAAAGTGACTGCTGAAGGGGACAGAGACTGAGGCAAAATGAGTCACATGCCTCCCAAAGAACACTCAAAACATGCCAATGAGTGAACACAAACTGAACAAGGGACTGAGCTGTAGCTGGTAGCCTGCATAGAAAAATCATCAAGAGATGACATTCAGACAAGCTGTGATGTCTGCTCAACATGGAAGTGGCTGAAGTATGAGATAAGTTTGGCTTCTCTATGCAGTAGGATGCATGGCAGTATCTGCCCCATCTCAAACTGCTTCACCAGAGCAAGTCTTCAGACTGAGCTTTCTCAGCAAGGAAATCATCGTCCAGGAGTGCTTTGAGTTGATCCAATTGAAAGTAAATATAAACAGGTCTGAAAAGCTTTATGATTTACAATCCTACACAGGACAATCCTAGAAGAGAGGGATCCCCCTCCACCCTTTACACAACACATCTCTTATGGTCCAGACTGATAAGACTTGTAAAACCTAGTGAACTCCCTCTAATCTCACCACTGCAACAAAATAATTCAAGGACAGATGTGGAAATAAAATTTTAAAAAGAGCAAAAAGGGAATTTTGCTTCCATGTCAAGATTTAAACACACTGATCCACTCGCAGCCATATGGAAGCAAGACAATTTCACAGAGGAAAAAAAAAAAAACCACCTTCAGCACTGTCTGGTAAAGCACAACTTAAGGAAAACATGCAGAATAGGCCAGAGCACTATGGAGGAAGCAGAAGAAAGGTTTCTGCACAGACTTGGATGCAACTAGAGTCCACTGACCACTTGTCATAACAGATCCATCAAGTAATCTAAACTGATATGATGGACGATACAGGCAGCCCCAAGTCCAGGACACACAAGAAAAATGGTCTTTGTCATTTAATAAGGTCATCAACTCAGGCAGTAAAAGCTGATGTAGACACAGATTAATGTTCTCTGATCCACCTCTGGCACTTGCTCATACACAGGAACAGATATGATGGTTTTCAGGGCCTGATGGTTGATGCAGCAAGTTCACTACCCAAAGCATCACGAAGAGCCTGTGAGAAGGTTCAGCTGTTTGTAGAGGCCTATGGCACATAGCCATCTTCTACCTGCACAGCCCCTTATCGCTTCATTCTAGACGACTGGAAAAAAAGATGCAAAAAGATATTAAGAAACTCAGGTGAAATATGTAAGCCTTTTGTGAAAGAAAACCCCAGTGCTCCAGAGCAGAGGACAGACTAGAAACATAAGTCAGCTTATCTGGAGCAGAAAGTCATTATTTGGCAAAAGTAGAAGATTTGTACTATTTTTGTATCATCCTTCCTCTGTATCAGCCATAAACGGAGCTGAAGTCTTTCAAGATGGAAGAATTTTCTCCTTATGCCCTGAAGCATGTCTGGGGAACAAGACAATATTTGGAGACTGTCAAAAGACTAACTTCATACTGGACTCATTCTCGACAAGGTAGAGGAGAAATCACGAGTTGAATGCTTCTGTAGATCTCAAACGTTCAAAATTACTCTGATTCAAAGCCACAGCTGATGGATATGTCCAGCAACTAATTAAATAGTCTCTCCTCCCTTACTTGAAAGGTATTAGACTTGAGGCCTTTGTAAACCAAGTATTTCCTCAGAGATCTGGTCCTCCAAGAAAACATAAGTATTTGGCACACCTGCTGCCAAGGGCATAATGGATGCCATTTAAAATAAGTCAGCTTCAGGAAATGAGAGACACGCAATGCAAGGAAAGAGAAAGAATTATTTAAAACCAACTAAAAGGCATAAACCCAAAGCCTATGCAATGCAAGCTGTTGCTCAGCCCTGTGCCACTGAAGAGAGGGTGTCAGCTGAGTGCCTGAGAGGAGCACTACCTGTTTCTTTGATCATTTACAGAGCCGTAAAAAAACTGGTTGGAACTTAGTCCAACCTCTCACTTAAAGCAGGGCTAGTAGCAAGGCTAGATCAGGGCAGCTCATACCAAATATATATCCTTGTGCCATAACCTGGGAATTACCAACTTCATACATATTTCAAGCCCTGACATAGGCCAAGAGTTTTCCTGTGAGTTTGTTTAAACAGGGAATAAGTTGGATGGCATTTGTGGCAGAGACAATCAAAACCTTCAGTCTCACTCATATAAACTTGCAGTAATTCAAGCCAGAATTCCAAATCATGTATGTACTGTATATATGCCATAATACTAACCAGGGAGTATCACTGTTCATCAAGGAATGTGGAAGGTAGTTGTAATAAATTAAAGCTTTGTCCTACATACCTGTATTACACAGAACTGCCTCCAGCTTAAAAATGCAAGAAATCTCACAGATGATAAAGGTATGAAAGTAGCAAAACCTACAAATACAGAGTATTCAGACTCAGTTACTTTTCTACCTCAGCATTTTTCACAATTAATCTTGATTAAAACTAAACCGATACAAGAAAATGGAGAAAAGATACATGTAAAAATGTTCATAAAGTCCCTGCAACAGCCGTATCCAAAAAAACCCCAAACAAACAAACAAAACAAAAAAACTAGAACAAAAAAATTAGTTCATAAAGATTTATGCTTTCTAGACCACAACAATGCTGCACTTTTCACCAAAGATCAATAGTGCCACATCTTTTGGTGCACCATCTCCTACTTCTGCAAAGGCTTCTGCACTCCCTCAGGCAACCTCATTTCCTTCCCTCTTCATCTGTTCTGAACACAGCCAACTTCTATGCAATGGAAAACAGAAACCAGCCTAGCAGAAGACAGGTTTAACCAACCTAACAGGCAAGAGCTGAAAGAAAAAAAAACCCCATCATTAGTTTAATAGAATAATGATCAGCAATGTTGGGATCTGCAGGAATGTATGTGCCCAAAAATCAGGCAGTGTAAAAGGAATCTTACAGAAGTTTCAATACTGAGAGTCAAATAATTTTCGAATAAATCAGAATAGATCTTTGCTTTCCTTCAACTAACTTTAGAGGCCTCTTTGTATAGATTATTATGATGTGCCTAAGACCCTGCAGCTCCCTCTCTGCCCCCAGTCTGATTTGCAAGAAGTGTTTTCATACAGCAGGTAAGCAGCTGGATCTGTATTGCAGTGGGACAGGACAGGCTTCACCCAGCCAGTCAGAGCATCTACTGAGCACCACGGACTTCATGCCACTAACTTCTCACAAAACCTTTCAGCCCCTCCTAGGTGCCAGTGGAATGAGACTGATCTCAAGGCAGCAGCTCACATATCAGAGGGGAATGTGCTCTCTGCTCAAATCCCACCAGGAAAAGACTGATTAGTAAGCAATAAGCAATTAAACCCACATACCAAACAGTGTCTGACTCCCACTGCCACTGCTACCCTGAAGGACAACACTGCTTTTTCCAGGTTCACAGCATTTCTTCCAAGACACACAGCACGGAAGGAAGCTGATCTGTCCAGCAGTAATGTCTGTGAGTATTGTCCTGTACACAAGGCATTGGTTATTGCTTCCTTAACCTTTTAACTCCATCTATTGCTCTCCCTAGGTATCCCTTCTAGGAGTTCTTTAAACCCATTTCTCAAACATAGATGAGTAATTCACATCGATACATGAAGGAAAAGTTAAAAAAAAATAAATCTGCTGATTACATAATCATTTGAGAAATTTAATTTCTAAGAAAATAATGTTCCAATGCACGTTAAATCTCCAGTGTTACTACTATGCAGGTATACCTCATACTGGGTTTTTTTTAAGCTGAGACAGAAACTGAAAGCCTTAATTTCTCCTAACCTCATCCATGAGGCATGAAGCTTTAGTTCTTCCACAGCTTATGCAAAGGAAGCAGCAGCTCAAGAAATATTCCATTTTTCCACCAACAGATATGACAAGAGGACTTTGCTGGCATTCATTTGCACTAACTTAGAATTACTGCCCGTGGTAGTTTTGAGTCAAGCTGATTCTGTGAGATTAAGTACTCGGCTGACAGGATTTCTTTAGTATCATTTTTTATGTTTTAGGGGAAAAGCTTCCTGGCTTCAGTTCTAACCCTAGCAAGCTAGTGCCTGAATTTCAGCAGCTGCACACTCCCCACCTACAAACACATAGAAGGATATCATGGGTTTCTTTGCATGTAGATCTGAAACACAAAGCAGCTGAGGCTGCCAGGGCACACAGATGCCACTGACAACCCAACACCACTCAGCTACCACCCAGGGGCAAACTGGGACGATGGCTGTACATTACAAAGTGGAACAAAATGTAACTTCTTCATGAATTAAAAATGCCATTCAGAGACAAAGCACACAAACTCAGGGGAGACACAGCACACAAACTCAGGGGACACACATGCTCTAAAGACCTCCTTCAAAAGCCACACAGCTCAGCCCATCTCTGCCTCTCTCCTGTTGTCTAACTGGGTTAAAGACACACAGGTCAGGATAGGAAAGAAAGCTTTTGATCACTTGCCCATCCAGCAGCTAATCTTTAACATGTGCTCAGTTTATCTCTAATTTACCAGAGAAGAAAAGTAAATGCTTGTACACACTTGCTTGTACATTTTGTTTAACATTTAGTTTTGTACAAGGAAATACAGTGTCACGTCACTAACGAGATTAGGTATTTATTTAAAATTCACATGGATATTCTGAAATCTGTGTAATTCATAAAGCTGCATCCCGCACGTGAAATCTAGACTTCAGTATAAACTGTAATAATTACTTACATATCCATTAATCATTAATTTTTTGTATTTTTTTCAGTTACTTCTGTCTCTTCTCGCTCTCATTTCCTACCAAGTTGGTAGTCCAAGGGTTATGTGAAAGAAACATTAAGCCATTCAGACATATTCACCAGTGAACCCTAGGAAGTGGCAGCACACACTGACCCTGCAGGAAGACACAATGGTGTGCATCAGTCCATTGGCAGAGGGTACTTGCCTTTATCAGCTGTGGAACACACTTAGACTTAATTGTTCTGAAAACTTACATTCCACCACTCCACCACCCTGAGTTCCTCGCACAGAAAGATATATTCATGAAGGTAAAAGGCTGTCTGCTAAAAATTCAAACGGAGCTTCAGTGTGCAGCATTATTTGACAGCAATGAAACATAATTACAGAGGCAATTGCAGAAAGAAGCACTTCTTTTCAGCTGAACACCAGCACCAGGCCAGCAGATTGATCCACTTCCCAGTCTCTGATGAACAAATATCCTCCTAAAAGCCTCTGCTCTGACTGAGTAGACATTGAAATGTTGCTGTTGCTTTGTGAATTAGATGGAAAACACTTAAAGGCGTTTGAAGCTCACACATTTATTTCTTCTGCCACTTTGAGTATAAATTGCCACAATATTTTACCTCTTCAAGTTTCATGTCCTTATACAATAAATTAAGACACAGGTGGCTGCTTTTGACTAGGGCACTTAATTTTCTCCCCAGTGGCTAGTACAGGGCTATGTTTGGGTTTGTGCTGGACACAGGGTTGATAATATGGAGACGTTTTTGTTATTGCTGAGCAGAGCTCACACAAAGTCAAGGCCTTTGCTGTTTTCTGCACTGCCACACTGGTGAGGAAGTTGGGGCTGCATGGGAGATTGGGAGGAGACACAGCTGGGACAGGTGACCCAAACTGACCAAAGGGATATTCCACACCATAGCACATCATGCTCAGTATATAAGGTGGGAGGAAGAAGGAGTGAACAGGGCAAGTTTATATCCACAAAATTGCTCTGATCAACCTCCACAGAGATATCTGAACAATATTCTAAATGTACTAGAGCAGAGAATATACTTTTAGCCTCAATTTTTTAATCACTATCTTGAATGCTGTGAACCATTTAGTAAATAAGATATCATTGTTATTTTTTAAGAGCTCATATAAGCCTCTGAGGAGATTAAACAAGGAATTAAGTTCTCTGTACATCTGAGATGTAAAATAATACCTGAAAATTATTTGCTAATCAAGTTTTTCTTCTTGCAATGTAATTTTAAAGATCCAAAGTGTTCAGCAGTATAGTGTTTTTCAGGATAGTAAATTTCTACCAAGGAAATTTTCTTCACCCTTTAAAACTTCAGATGTATCTCTGAATTTGAACCACAAAGCTGCCCAGCCCACCTAAATATAAGATATCATTAGATTTATACTGACAAACTCTCAAAAATGGAAGCAGCTACAATAAAGTCACTATTACTCTGGAATATAATATCTAAATCACAGGATACTGTAGAACACCTTATCAGTATTGACATGCCACCCTAGAAAATGCTTCATTTTGTTCAGCTACAGAATGGTCAATTAACTGCTCACAGAATAAATGCTTTATTTGTGGTTACCATTTAATTTATTGACAAGATTCTGCAACTGCCTCTCAAATCTTTTCCTGTTCCTGTACAGACTCAATAAAATCACAAATGGCACTGAGAAGATGAATAGAAAACAGCTATTCACTGGGGTTTGGAACACAAGAACCAACAAGCATCATCTGAAATCATTAGCTAGCAGGTTACCAAAAAATAGCCAATCAGGTGAAATAAAAACCAGAACACTAGAAATGCACCCAAATTCTTTCATGGCATTCAGTAACAGCAATCTCTACCTAAACAAAAAATGAATCAACTCCTCCATAGCAACATTTATTTCTACTGCCAGTGTAACTCACCACACAACTCGAAAGGAATAAACTACCCCAGCTGAACAGAGGAGTGACAGAGTGGCTTGAGTGGGCACTTGGTATCCAGCCAAGGCCAACCCATCACACTACCTAAGTAACCAGCAAGCAAGAATTTCTAAGAGAAAAACAACTTCAGCTCACAGGTAGTATCTGCCAGTCTCATTATCTGAGGCAGTTCTTTTAATTCAAAGTTCCTAACAAATCACCTAAGTGTTTAACAGCACATTAGAACATTAACGATGACAGTGCTCAAATGTGTTTTGGTTGTTTGGATATGCCCATTATACTGAGTAACACAAAAAGAAGAATATTGCTTGTTAAATCAGAAACCAATAAATCAGTTTTTAGACAGGCACCAAAGGTTTCATTAAGCATGAACATGAAAGGTACACAGGAGATCAGGCTTAACACGGCTCATCTTTTCTTAGTGTATTTTTTACAAAAAAATAATTTCCATCACATTCATTTGTAACAAATAAATTCATCACTAATTGATTTTCCAGAGCAGGGAGGCACTAAGCTGCTTTTCAAAGACTAATTCATTATTCTCTATGCAGCTCCAAATTCTGCCTTTTCACATTTGTTTGGCCATATCACCTTATTCCATGATTTCATCACAACAGTATTGGCTGCAATGAAATCCCCCCTGTGTAGCCTGGGTCAGGCAGACAAAACACAAAGTATTTTAGAAATAGAACACTAAGCAGGTCACCAAAACCACACTGGATTGAGGAAGAATCCAGACCCCCGTGAAATCACAAGAAAGCATCAGACAAGACCAGCTTCTAATAATAAAGTCCTCATCATCAGTTAGCAGCAATATTTAGCGCAGCACTTCCTTTTCCACATCTCCAGACTATTCCTAACTGGTGAGAAAGAGATGAAGCTCAGTTCTAGCTGCAGGTGCAGGTGCTGGCAGAGCAGGCCCAGGGGCTGCACCATGCTGGACACACAGCTCCAGCAGCTCCACAGCAAAGCCACACCAGGACACAGCTGAGCTGCTCACCCACCTGGGATGCCTCAACAAAAATGTACTTAAGCAAGGGAATAAAGCACCAGAAGAGGAGCGACCAAGGAGGGCATGAGAGAACAGCAAGGCCAGAAGAGGAGGGTGAGGAAGAGAAGGTGCTCTGCACTGCAGCAGTTGCACTGCCCAAGGGACAGCAGCCTGTGGAGGACTCACTGCAGCAAAGGGAAAGCAAAACAAGGAGTAGCAGAAAAACTGAGATGCCCTGACTCCAACCCCCTGCACTGCCATTAGCCTCGCTGAGGGACTCAGAGTGGTGGCTACAAGGCAGGGAGAAGAGGTGTCTGGAGTGAAGCTAAGCCTGGGAAAGGAGGAGAGATGATTTTCCCCGAGTGTTTTAATGTTTGCCTTTTCTTGTTTCCCAGTAATTAAATATTTATGTTAATTTGTAATAAATTAAGTTAAATTCCCCAAGTCAAGTCTGCTTTACCCATGACAGTAATTGGGTAGTGATTTCCCTGTCTTTATTTCAACCCATGAGTTTTTTCATTCCCATTCCTACTATTTTCTCCCCCATCGCAGAGACTGAGGAAGCAGCTGTACAATGCCTGGCTGCTAGCCAGGGCCAACCCACCACAGGGACAGAACATTATCATGGCAAAATATAACAGTAACATTATTATATTTGACCCAATTTTCGCAAGGGTGAAACTTACTATCCTTGAAATTGTGTTAGTTTATTACCAAGAGCACTGCCATTCAAGCTGAGATATTCTTCGGGGGGGAAACTGAATCCCAGATAACCAGGCTAGACTCAGTAAAGAACCTTATTTCCCTGAGACACCTCTCTAAGGCCTTGAACATTTAAACACTAATTTTTTCACAGTAAATGCAGAGCATAAGTTGAACAGAAAAGATACACATCTGGAAAAGTGCCTATGGCAAGCACCTCCCAAAATCAGTCCAGATACCTACCCACGAGTGAACTCAATCTGTCCACTAGTCCAGCCTGACTAGTTAATATAAATAACAAACAGTCATTGGGCAGCTTTGCATTTGCACCAGTTTGGCACAGGCTTCAACCAGTGACAGAAACATACAAGTATCTTGTTTCTAAATTTTCTTTAATAGTTTTATGGTTTCTGAAATAAAAAGCCGTTAAAAAAATAGTCATGAGCAAAATTCTAGTAAAGTTCACCTTGTCCCTTGTTAGACGTGGAGTACTAGGAATGTAATGATGAATTCAGCTTCTACACAAAGTCAAAGGCTGTTTACACCACTAGTTTCCTCTGAGAGAAGTGGTCTTTGTGTCCAGGCACACTGTGGATATGCAAACTGGAAGCCAAGATTTGCCACATATCCAGAAAGCATGTATGTATTTTGCAAGGGCAGACATAGAAAATCACAGAGCAATACAGGCTGAGACACTGCAGTTCATCTAATCCAATGTCCTGCCCAAAGCAGGGGCAATGAAATCACTTTGCTCAGCAGCTTATGTAATCAAACCCTGAAGTCTCCAGGATTGGAGATGCTGATAAATCTCAAAGTGTTTAATTACTGTAATGATGAAAAAGATGTTCCTTGTGCCTAGTACTTCTCTCGTTGCAACTTTTCTGCTTTTTTGCTTTTTTCCACTGCACACCTTGCTTGCACACACACATTGCTGCTTTTCTTCCACTGCACACCTCCGAGAAGTCCAACTGCATCTTCTTCAGACCTCCCCAGGAGGCAGCTAGCTGGGAACCATGATAAGATGCCCTGAGCCTTATTTTCATGAGGCTAAGCCAAACCAGTTCTTTCAGCCTCTCCTCATAAACCATATGCTCAGTCCTCTAACCATTCTGACCACCTGCTAGATGCACTCAGAACATCAGTATCTACCTTGTCCTGCAGAGCTGAAAACTGGGCATGGTATTCTGTATGTGGTCTCAAGCACTGAAGGATCAATTGCTCCCCTGAATCACCTGACTGCACTCCTCCTAATGCACAACATTATGTGCTTGGCCTTCTTCCCCAAAAGGGCACACTGATGGTTCACTTTGGTGCCCACCAGGACCCAGTCCCTGACTGGAAAGCTGCTTTGAAGCCAGTCAACCCACGCCTGGGTGGAGGGGGTTTTCAGTTCCACGTGCAGGTCCTGTCATCCCACTTTTCCAGCTTCTTGAGCTCCCTGCAAACAGATGCCTTTTGGCATATCAGCTGCTCCTCACAATGCAAGATCTGTAAATCTGTTGAAAACACACTCCATCCTACTATCCAGTTATCCCCTTCATTCATTTCAAGTGAAAAAAAGGTGATAGCAAGACAGGATACGGTTGGATGGAATACAAGTATGAAAATAAGATACAGATTATTTAGGAAGCGGTACAGGGTACAACAATATTATCATTATGAACTCAAAATGCAAGAAAGATGTACTCACAGTCCTCCTAAAATGGCAATGGAAATCTATCTTTGATTTTCTCTCCAGTATTTGAAATGTCATAAATATCACTTCCCTTAGAGCAGCTGTGGAGGAAGAATATCTCAAGAAATGGTTGAGAGAAAAAAGAACATTTTCCAATCCCATCTCATCTTTTGAGAAAGGTCCCTGGAGGAGGTCAACCAAAGGGTCTGAAACTACACAGTAATGTCAAATACTTACAAATAAACTCTCTCTATTGAGAAAATTCTTTACAAAAATGGTAGAATTTCCTGAATTTCCTCTTTCCCAAACAGGGATTGATTATAACTGGGGGAAGGCAAAAAAAAACAGTAAAAAAGCAAGAATGCACTGTACCTCTTCGATACATCAAACCTGGTACTTGAACACAAAAAGCTTAGAAGACTAAGCCTTTCCACCATTAGGACCCTGGCTCTAAAAATAAACCTCTTATCAGAAACAAGTAAAGTTTCTCAGTGTACGATCTCTGCGCTGAAGGCAAGGGAGAAGGTAAGTTGTTTGAAGAGATTTGCTGAACTGCTGAGATTATCTCCGAGACATAACCCTTAAAGCAGGTGCAGCCAGGGATGGGCAATATACAGAGTGCAGGGTGCAACTGCAACACTGGGTCTGCCCCAGAGAGCTTATGGTACATGAACATCAACACCACAGATGGGAGCTAATCGCTGAACAAATTAAAGACTTTGAACCCAAAGGGAATTCAGACATGCAAGAACGAACAACAAAACTTGTACGAAGAAGCTGAGCAAAGGAACAGAAACCACTTACCTACAAACCAATTCCATGAACACACAGTGGAACTATGAAGGGGAAAATCCAAACTAAACAAGCCAGATACCAACGAAAACGTACAGCTGATTTAACAGAGGCATGCTAAATAGATTTAAAGTATTTAAAATAAATGTGTTTTTATATTCACACATATGCATATAGACACACAAAGAAACACGTTTAATAGATGATACACAGAAAAGAATGTCCTGACACACCTCAGACAAACAGAAACACGTTTAACAGATGATAAACAGACAAGAATGTCCTGACACACCTCAGACAAAATTTGAGACTCAGAATTAAAGTAAGTCAAAAGGTAGCCTTTAAAGCCTGAGAGCACAAAGGAAAAAAAACTATCAGGCCAGCAGTTCCTCTTTAAAGCCTGAGAGCACAAAGCAAAAAAAACTATCAGGCCAGCAGTTCCTGATCACCACCAGGATTTCCAGACCCAGCTGAATGCTGGACTCCAAAAGCTGAAGATATCAATATAAATACAAAGGAAGGTTGAGTGACCAAATAAAAATCTTTCACAGCATAATATCGAGAAAGGTATAATACCTGCCAGGTACTTAGACAAAGTAACATTTTCCAAGACTGTCATAAGGAAAATGAATCAATGGGGACTCCAAATCAATGGTGAAAGCTGAAAAGAACCAGACTGCTAACTGCAAGTTTGCTCTACAAACTTTGGAAGTGTTCATGAGAGCATCAATACTTTATCTGGTAAGTAACAGGAGACTCCTGAGATCTGTCATGACTCATTACTGCACAAGTATTCTGTAACACACTCGAATGCTCAAAAGCCAATGACAGCCTTACTCCCAGGTGTGTGTAGGTGCACTGGGTGTCCACGGATTTGGCAGTGGGAGCTGCCAGGGTAGCCCCTAGGAGAGATCACTTACACCCACACCAGACAGGCAGAGGAGGCAGGAAGGAAGGAGAGAAGTCAAGCATGGGAAGATGGGGACAGGAAGGTGGGTTTTAGTTTTGTCTTTGTTTGGTCAGCCCACTCTATTTTTAATTGGCAGAAAACCAATTTGCATTCATTTTCCAAGTTGAGTTGTTTTTCCCCTGACAGTAATTGATAAAGTAATGTCCCTGTCTTTAGCTCAATGAGCTTTTTCGTCTCATTTTGCCCTCTGTCCTGTTGAGGAGGGGGGACAGGAGAGCAGGCTGGGGAGCATCTGGCAGCCCACCACAAAGGGCTGTGAAGAAAGAGCTTCTTTCACTGTGCTTGTTCTAGTAATATCAGGATGAAATGAGAAATACAGTTAGAATTGAAAGCCAGTCAGACTCAGTGGGGTTTATCCCATTTGCTACAAGTTAAACACAGTTCTTATCTTCCATGCTGACCAGAGACAGCAAAACATGATGAACAGGGCAAAGACTGGAGGGGAAAGGCTGTGAAATTAGAAAGCAGGAAATAAAACTGGCAGAAAACAAGTTGGAAAATGAGATCATTTAGACAAGAATAAGTCCAGTCTATTACTGCCCGTGGCATTGGACATGTTATCATCTTGGACATGCTGTGTACCTCCAGGGGCACTGAGAAAGGTTTATTTCCTAACACCCAGAAAGAATGTAGTGACAACTCAGCTTAGTCAGTTTATTGCAAATTAAAAAATAAATCCCTAAATTCAAATTTAGATTTTTAACAAGATGAAAGGGATATTTTTTGCAGGTAAGACTTATATCCAATATAAAAACATTTTTGTTAAAAAAAATCTGGTCTTTACCTTTTAAAATCTGATCATAGGCACATTTTATAAATTGGCTAAACAGACAGTGCATGATGAACTACAGAGTGTAGGTCAAAATAAAATGGCAAACTACACTGAAAAAATTAAGCTCTAAGACAAGAGAAAACCCTCAGGAAACTTGGATGGCAAGTCTATTGAAAAAGCTAACATGAACATGGTCTGACCTGAATTGAAGCTGAACAGTGAGCCAAAGGCAGAGCAGCTACGGAACTGTCATGCAGACTGAATACTTTTCTTGAAGTTAAAAAAAGAACAAGTGACAACATAAGGCTCACCACAAAACTCTCATGCAGATATGCCTACATGCTGATTAATATTTTAAATGCACCACTGCCATCTGAACTTCCTCCCTCAGAGATCTATTTAAATTATAGTCATGACCATTAGTTCAGTTGCTTGGAAAGACAAAAGCTTTGTACATGGCTGCTTACATTAAACTTATAAAGCATTTGAGAAAAAATGCATCTAGTAAAGAAACTAATGAACATTCAAAAATAAATCTGCAATAGAACCAAAGCTAAAGAAAAGGCAGGAGGCAAAACAAATCAAAAAGATCTATGCCCTGAACACAGGATTTGGAGAAATAACTGTTATAATGTCATAAATTACCTTGGATTTGTGGGAGTGTTGTCAAACATAAGCCTGGAAGTCAGTCTGACCTAACACCTTTGGCCTATGACTGCTCACTGCAAAGCCCGCGCGGCTCCCGCGGAAAATGAACATAGTGCAATGGTACAACAGCAACTGCCACACCTGACACCTGCACTGAGCTCTAACAGACAAGGTGAGTACTGCTGCCACTGACTGTCAGGCCAGAAGGGACAGTCGAGTTGCTGACAAGCAGAGTGTGTGCCTGGGCAGCTGAGACTCTCTCAGCACTGGTATGTCAAGCAAGAACACATCAGTAATACTGGGAACAAAAGCAGCCAGCTTCCAGTTTCAGCACTACCAATGCACTCAATGCAGTTTTGAGATGCAATGCCTTGGTTGCCTCAAAGTCCACTCAGAACTACTGTACTTTAAGCAGCCAAACATATGGGGGAAGCCCAGTCACTATGGCAGAACAGAACATCTTGGGTTGCTATCAAGGTTTAGACAACTGGAAAATTTAGGTCATGGTTTAGGCTAGAAACCTAATACTTTATGCCAATCAGTACTTGAAAACAGAATTATGATACAATAATTCAGGCTGGAAAGAATAGCAGAAGGTCATCTAGTTTAACCTCCTACTCCATGCATGGTCATCTGTGAGATCAAACCAACTTGCCCAGGACTTCATCCAGTCAGATGGTGCAAATCTTCTATTTATATCCATTATTTCTCAACCTCCCACCACGCAGAGCCTGGTTCCTCTCCTTGATAACTACCTCATACTATGTGATGGCTGCTATTACATCCTCCCAAAGCCTTCTCTTCACCAAACTAGTCAAGGCCCATTCCATCAGCCTCTTCTCACAGGGCTACATCCTCCCAAACCCTTCTCTTCACCAAACTAATCAAGACCCATTCCATCAGCCTCTTCTCACAGGGCCTGTGCTTCGGCTTTCCAACCACTTTGACACCCACCCCCCCACACACCCCAAAATTTGCCTGCTTATTGATGTCTTTTTCTGTACTGCGTGGATGAAAGCTGGACAGAGCTCTGTGTGTGATTTAACAAATGTGAAGCTGAAGGAGATAATCACTACACAATAAACCTCTCCACTGCCAGAATGTACCCCTGGCTCATGTTCAACCTGCTGCCCACCAGGTTCCCTAAACCCTTTTCTGCAGAGCTGCTCCCCAACCAGTCAGACCCTAACCTCTATCTTTCCCAGTGGCTCTTTATTCCCATTCATCATTGTTGACTCTTACAAGTCTCCTGCCTGCTCACTCCTGCAGACTAGGTCCCTCTGCCCTTCAGCATATCAACTGGTCCCCTTAGGTTGGTGCCATCTGCCATGTGAATGAATGAGGATGACATCACCACCCAGGACATCGATAAAGATGTCAAATGGGACTTGAATTGTTGAAGGCAATTGGGTAGTGATCAACCCATTAAAAACTTACCCTCTGAGTCTGATCCAGCTTATTACCCATCTGGCTGCCCAACAACTTAGCCCCTGGCATTTTAACTAGACTGACAAGAATGCTGTGGGAAACAGTGATGAAAACCTTACTAAAGGCAAGGTAAAGGACAGCCACTGCCCCTCCCTCATCCACAAACCCAGGCATTTTAGCACAGAAAGCAGTGAGATTAGGCACGATTGATCCTTGACAAATCCATACTGATGGTGCCCAATCACCACCTTGTCACTGACATGCACAGAAATGGCTTGTTCTTTGGCCTGTTTTGAAGATGGCAGAACATTTGTCTTTGCACAGTTTACTGAGACCCCTCCTCAACTTCTTTAGTCTTTTAAAGATGACAGTAATAAGCCTTCCAGTGGCATCAAACAGCAATCTTCTCACCCTGAGATTCATCTTGTGGTCATGCACAGATCAAGTTCTTCCAAGTAATCCCTGACTCAACCCTCACTCAATTCACAGCTGGTAGTTCTTCTCTTTGAACCATGACTCTGATCGCAGAGGCCTGGGAGATCTCTGGGACCTGAGCAGATAGGCATCTCCCAGAAAGATGCAACATTTGGTTCAGGTGTGTTCTCTCTCTATTTGCATACTGTGGGAGACCGTTGGAAGCCAAGTGGGAAGGAAGAAGAAATTGAGTAATCTGTTAGGGGATCAACACTAGTCTGTATTTCACATTAAAAGTTCTTGAATTCCACAAGCAGGAATTGAAAAAAAGTCACAACCCTTCTTTATTCCTTTCCTTAATACTTGCCTAAGAATGGGAAGCTTCAGAAACTGAAGCTTAACACCCTTCAGGAAAAGTGGGCAAAAATAAAAGATACCTTTCTTCAAACCTAACCTAATATGTGTCCATTTGCTTTTTGAAGCAGGATGTGATTTTGTTTTCTAACAGTCAACACAGAGGACAAAAACTCTCCAATATCTCAAACTACTGCAACCACTAACTGAATGGTTTTGAATAATCACATTATCGCTAACTCAATTTAGTAGTTTGGGAACAGTTTACAATATACATTCACTGTCAGAAACAACACTTACCTTCCCGAGCTCATCAGCATCTCAGTTCCTTCAGAGGCTCAAGCACTAGACGCTGTACAAACATGACTACATACCCACCTGCCTTTTATTTTGGAGCAGCAGTGCTGTTTGGAAGATCCTCAGAGAGCTCCTATTTGTCATGTGTTGGTTGGTTTCACAAAATAGTTACCGTGAGTGTGAACTAGATAGAAATCAGAGGAAACTAAACCAGAGGCTTTGGCTCCAGGTGCACTCCAAATACACCCCAATTCCTAATGGAGAAATAAAGCAGTGAATTGAATATCACTGCTTCAGACAGCAAAACACCACATGTGCAGGGAAATGTAAGTTAAATAGAGCAGAATAAATCTCGTCAAGAGTTAAACAGCAAAATTATACGCAGCATATATGAAGGGGTCCCAGCATCAACTCCTGCCTACCTATAATCACGTCTTTCTGCACCAAATAACCTGCTAACAAGCTCAGCCTGTGAAGTACAGGTCCACTTTTTCCAGGTCAATCTTCAAAGACTGTCTAGCATTCAGCAGTTCACAAAGCAACATTAACAACTGTATTAACTATAAAAGAAAGTGAATTAATGATTTCTCCCACAAATTCCCAGTCTTACAGATTAAAAAAGTCTGACATGAAACACTAGAAGAAGTTAATTAACAAAAAGGTGACCCTAAATATGAATGAATGATAATTCTCTCACAGTCAAAAAAGAGACAGACTCTGGGCCTCTTAAAGGCATAAAGATATGAGCTGATTCAGTCCAATGGGAAGGAAGAGAGGAATAATTTCTGATAAGTATACACTAAATGGATTTTGACTGAGAAAACACAACAGGCAGTTTTAGAAGGCAAGTCTTGAACGTATTCCCAGCTTTGGCCAAAAAAACCCAAAAAACAACTAAAAGCTTTTCCTGGATAGAAACAATAACTCAGAACCTTCTTTAAACTGCAACCATTGCATTGCAAATGCACACAAATGCACCACACTTGGTTAGATCACAGAATCATCTATATTTTTACCTCTGCCATCTCCCAAAGTTCTCTCTTCCTCATCAGTTACTGAGCATCATAACCAGAAAAACACTGCAATATTGCTATTTAACTATGCTGCACCTAGTAACCACAACACTGCCATTTGTATTCCTGAACTGCACAGAGATGAACAGTGAGTCACTGAACAATCTGACTCTCCACATTTATCCAACCGAGGGAAACACAGCAGTTACTTCCTAAGCCTCCAGTGCAGGGCACAGCATTTCCTAACAGCCTAATTAAAAGCCTTTTCTATGCTTGTTCTTTCTGCCCATTTCCTTTTTCTAGGATTATTCTGAGCTTCATCATTTCACCCATCAGCCTAAAGCTTTTGTGATCCTCCCCATGGATGTAGCTCTCTCATCCATGAGAAAAACACTGAAACCTCATGCCATGGAAGCCAAAATCATTTTGGGGAACTTCATATGTACATTTTCAGTTGATGTCAAACCCAGAGTATGACCACTCTTAAACACTCATCAACCAACTGCTTCGTTAGGTTAGACCCAAGGCATTAATGGACCATGGAGAATTAGCATCTTCTACAGTGATGCTTTAGTTTCCAAGCAGGTTGGTGTTTCTTAGCTGTGTTGCTTTTGACATTTATAACATTTTAAGAGCTTTGATATGATGCCCTGAATCCCTCAGCAAATCTGTTCATCCAAGAACTCATACCCACTTATCATGCATAAAGTCCAATAAATTATGCCAATAGGAAAATAAAATTAAAAAAATAAAGCAAAACCAAAGCTTTGTTTTCTCATAGCAAGACAGGAGGTGTACTACAGGACACGCCACTGTCTTCAGAGCCAGGACTTCTTCCTGGGCCAAAAGAACTCAAGTCTACCAACAGACTTGAGCTGAGGACCTGTACAGTGCAAGATTGCTCAAATAAAATATGCCACAATGCACACAGACGTTCAGAAAGCTTCTCCCTCTCTTCAATCAAAAATAAGTACTTGTCATCTGAGACATGACCCCACTAAAACCCAGACAATTCCTCAATGTCATGATATTGGAAAAAAGCATGCAAGACTCATCACACTGAATTAAAAAAAGCATAGGATTTGTGTGTGTGTGTGTATTATATACGTTAATTACATACAATTATGTACATAACTAATATGTACATTATGTACATATTAACATATACATTAATGCCAGAAACAATCAACTACTATGGAAGAAGCAGATCCAGTACAATGTACCTGAAGAAATGAGATTTTCAGCTCTGAATGGTGATAGCTCATGTGCTGACTTGTTTTAATCTCAGAAACAAGTGACAAGAAAGATCAGAATAAAAGCATGGCCCTGTATTCTTTGGAATTCACATCAACATAAAATTAGAAGACCATCTGTTTGCAAAATTTAACAACCCAAGGTAGCTGGTACTTGATCATCTGACAAGAAGGATCAAAAATCCATAAACTTAATGTCAAGCACACTTTCTCAAGTAGAAACTCTGCACCTGTGAACCAGTTTGGACCGTGACAGAGTCCTTAGTGAAAGGCCTGCTCCTCTATAGTGCTGCTCCTAACAGTTTGGACCGTGACAGAGTCCTCAGTGAAGGGCCTGCTCCTCTATAGTGCTGCTCCTAAGAACATGATGATGCAGTAGCTGCAACAGAGATACCAGTGAGGCTTAGTTAATTTTGGACTCCCATTTATTACTTGCTTGTTTTCCCAAAGCTAGGCTGTCTCCCTGTTTGTCTCTCCAGCCTCCTGAACCAGGGATGTGAGGGGGGAGGAAAAGGGAAGAAGGTACCACTGCAGAAACAGAAACACATAACAACACACTACAGGACCTGATGACAATGCAGATATCATACAGGAATACACATTCAACAAAGCATCTTTTAAACAAGTAAAATTTCTTCTCCAGAAATATAGTTGCAGAGCACTGAAAAGGATTTTTTTTATCAGACAGCTATCTTCACCCCTTTCTTCCTCCCTCAATAAAAAGCCTATTTTCACTGTGCTATACATGTGATTCGAAAAGTCATCACCCCTATGACCTAATCCTGTTTTGCATACTTGCAACAAACTGCCCAAGATCATCAGGAAACTACATGCTGCCTTTACATTTTTTCGATGTTGTGGAATCCAATTCTGGAAGACTCTAACAGTTGCCAAACAATTGCTCACTCTTGTTAGCTTTCACTATTTATTTTCCAAACTAGTGATAATGATCATTAGATTTTAACCCCAATGTATATGGGAACTGAAGGAAGCAGAGAGCAGCAGGGACTACATTTTTCTGTCTGTGTCAAGAGAATCCCAGACCAGCAGTCCCTACGCAGGGAAAAGCAAAAGTAGCCCACTGCACACACACTTGAATCATTTAAATTGCAACAGGAATAAGCAGTAGCACCTACATTAAAGGCGTTTTAAAAGCTGCATATGGATTAATAAACACCTTAAATGTAACAGGCATCAAGATCTTAGCTTTCCTGATCATTGTGCATTAGTTAGCATTCCAGTTTACAAATGAAGCTGCTAAAATTAACCTGAAGAAGAGTCACATGGTATTTATTCCCGTAACTGTTAGACCTAAGTTTAACTCATCTGATTTCTAAAGCTATGATCACTAGAAGCATTCTTTATGGTGTTCCAGGCCAGTGTTTTGGCATCGGTTTCAGTGAGTACACAGGCAGCAGGAGATTGTTTTATGCTTCTGAGAGGTTGAGATTTGGGTTTTTGGCTGGTTTGGTTTATTTGTGGCCTGGTGTGGGTTTTTTGTTGTTTGGGGGATGGTGGGGTTGTTCCTTTTAAAGAATCCAGGCTCTTCCTAGGGTGAATCCATAAGAAGACTTTCTTAATAGAGGTCAACTGACAAAAATTGATCAGATCCCTTCAAATACTGATCTAGATATTGATAATGGATCCTTCCTTCCTTTCTTTATGGTTTAAATGTAAATACTGACACTGCAAACGATGATGTATATGGGTATGCCCAAATTTCTCCCAAACAGTACAGAAGTTTTTAGTGTTTAGTTCAACCTTATAAATATAAAAAAGAAAAGTAAGGTTCTCTTCAGATAAATAAAGGAAAACAGACTATTTAATATTCTTTGAAAGCAAAATGATCACAAAATCCAGGGAGTTTTTGATTTACTATATCTCCCAGTTACAGTGGAGCTCCATGCTGGAGGGAAGGGATACCATCC
>NW_008674220.1:0-1376 GCF_000695815.1 Acanthisitta chloris
TGCATTATCATTAGATAATATATTACATACAATATAATGTGTTACCTATAATAAATATAGGTGTATTATATATGAAAACATATTTTGTATATACTTCTAAATGTGACACAAAATCATCTCAAACAACCTCAGCAGTACAAATCAAGCACATTTCAACTTTGCATACTATTATCAGTTGACTCTCTGGGGATTTCTGGCCTCCACAGCATCTTACTGTTCAGTTGCCCTGCAAGGTTGACACCACAATAAAAACAATTAATATTAGCTGCACTATAAATACCCACTCATTCCCCCTACAGCACATTATGTATGACAACCAGGCCTCTTTCAAACCTTAAAATCCTGTTTTACAGGCCTTCGTTCCAGCCTAATATCCTCATAAACCACAGCAGCAGAGCAGCAGAGAGAGGACTAAATTAAAAATTAATGGGCCCTGCCAGCACTGAGCTTTCCTAGAGCCAGGAAAAGGCAGAAGGACAGTCCTCCCTTCATGCTAGTCCTGCTCAGACAAACCCAACACACACATAGCCTTCTCTGGGCAGCTTGGACATCTCTCCCTGCTGCACAGCCAAGGAGAAACATCTACTGCACAAGGAAGTCAAGAGATACAAGGACAAGGAACTGCAGTGATAGGATGGGTTTAAATTGAAGGAGGGGAAATTTAGGTTAGATATCAGGAAGAGGTTTCCCTGTGAGGGTGGTGAGACACTGTCCCAGGTTGCCCAGGGAGGCTGTGGCTGCCCCAACCCTGGCAGTGTTCACAGTCAGGTTGGATGAGCCTTGAGCAACCTGCTCTGGTGGGAGGTGTCCCTGCCCAGGGCAGGGGGTTGGGGCTGGATGATCTCTAAACTCCATTCCAACTCCTAAAAATTCTATGATTCTATGGCAAACCTGGTTGGATTAACACGAGTCTTGCTGAACTCCCCTGGAATAAACTCAGTCAATGTCTGATTTTTCCCATTTATCAGCAAGGGTCACCATTAGCAGCTGCATCCAAGTGAGAAGTGTTTATTTACAGATCCATTTTACAAGCACCTCTTAGGAAGCTTTGAGGTGAGGTATGACAACAGGTTAGGCACCTCATGTAACTCTTCAGCACAGAATGGGAGCCCTTCAACAGCTCCTAAGGCTCTGGATGAGCCTCAGAATGGTAGTTAACACAAACCCACATTTTTCAGAGGAAAAAGGCCCATATTGAACACAGCAGCCTCAAAAATCTTCCTCAGACTGTATTGGTTTAGCCATTACTGGTTAAGGGTGGGAGAGCATTCAGAAATAATCTTAGAACTTAGAAAGATGATCACTTCTCAAAAGGTTTGATTTCTTCTGCAGAAGAGCAACATGAGTAAGGAGATCCACTTAGATTTGGGAACATG
>NW_008674220.1:1465-32104 GCF_000695815.1 Acanthisitta chloris
AAAAATTCTATGATTCTATGGCAAACCTGGTTGGATTAACACGAGTCTTGCTGAACTCCCCTGGAATAAACTCAGTCAATGTCTGATTTTTCCCATTTATCAGCAAGGGTCACCATTAGCAGCTGCATCCAAGTGAGAAGTGTTTATTTACAGATCCATTTTACAAGCACCTCTTAGGAAGCTTTGAGGTGAGGTATGACAACAGGTTAGGCACCTCATGTAACTCTTCAGCACAGAATGGGAGCCCTTCAACAGCTCCTAAGGCTCTGGATGAGCCTCAGAATGGTAGTTAACACAAACCCACATTTTTCAGAGGAAAAAGGCCCATATTGAACACAGCAGCCTCAAAAATCTTCCTCAGACTGTATTGGTTTAGCCATTACTGGTTAAGGGTGGGAGAGCATTCAGAAATAATCTTAGAACTTAGAAAGATGATCACTTCTCAAAAGGTTTGGTTTCTTCTGCAGAAGAGCAACATGAGCAAGGAGATCCACTTAGATTTAGGAACATGATGTTCACAGCCACTACCTAAACAGATTCCTCTGCCTGACCCTCAGCAGGGGAGAACTGCAGGGAGAATTCACCACAGAGGAGGTGGTGGATTCACCATCCCTGGAGGTTTTCAAGCTGAGACTGGATGTGGCACTTAGTGCCATGGTCTAGTAACCACAGTAGGGTTGGACTGGATGATCTTTGAGGTCTCTTCCAACCTGTTTGATTCTATGATTCTATGATGAAGCCATTCCCAGCCTGCCACTATGGGTAAGACACGGAAGTTGCCTTTCAGCTCCACAGAGAACAGATTCTTCATACAGAGGAGAAAGAAAAGGCTGTTTGGCACCGAGACAACCTCTAAGTTCACAAAAATTAAAACCCCTTTCTTCAGTCCAGTGCACAGCAGCTGTAAAACTATTTCAGGGCTCAATTAAGTAGGCACCCTTATTTATTAACACTGCCAACACCAAGTGTGTGACTCCTGCAAGCTGTATTTATAGCTAGAAAGGGTCTGGGTTAAACACTCAGCATTTTCTGGTGAATAACCTCAGCTCCCAGGCTTTAAGCACTTGCCCAAAGCTTTTCTCCACTGCCATTCCCTACAGAAGTTACAAGGAACACATAACTTTGTGACCTTAAGCCTCCTATAGAAAGGACCCACAGAAGCCAGTATGGAATTCAATGGGAATGCACACTGATTGCTATAAAACAATACTTTTTCATCTAAACTGATTTGAAAGCTCATGCACTGAATTTCAGCAACTTGCATTTCTGCCTAAGTAATTTTTTACTTGTTTCGAATAACTGAACTCCATTAAAATATACACAACCTTTCCATAACTATCTATCTGAAACCATTCCAACCTCTTGCAGCTCCCACCCTAAAGCCCCAGCACCTCAGCAGGGTAACTCAAGACTTCTCCATCAAAAACATCCAGTCCAGGTTGTTCAATAGCTTTAAAAAGCAGAAATAATTACCAGGAGCTGACAACCACTTTGCTTAGGGCAAGGTGGTTTCTTCTCTTCTCCCTAGCAGCAGTGGGGAAATGATTCCAACCTACTCTGTTTGCCTACAGACTCTTGGCAGTCTTGCAACATGTTATACCCATTTCTTGCCTTTGTTGTCAGACTCCTCTCACCCCAAGAAACTGCTCCTGCTCAGCACTGGCCCATGCAAATATTTTAGTGTGCTCTAGCAAACAGGAGTGATGGGCTGGAACCCTCTGGTGCTCTTCAGAGGAAGGAAACATAATCCTGATCAAACTGTCCACAGTGCCCTCAGGCACTTCAACCAGATAAGAGGCACAGGCTCACATGAATGACCATAGACCTCTTGGGGTTGCCTGGACAAATGCCAGAGTGTTTCTTGAGGTAACAAGACATGCTGCCTTGTTTCTCCCTCCTAGCAGCTTCTGTTCCTCTCCCTCCTGCCTCAAAATGCTCAGTAGCCTCTAAGGGGAGTCATGGAACTCTGTCATGTGGGGATAGCTACAACTAAAACATTCAGTCCCATCTGTACATGGTTGGCAAACCTCTGGACACCACCTGTGTTTTCTGATTCAGTACCTGACATGCTTTGCACCCTCCCACTTCTCTTTTCCCCAGCCAGAACCCAAACAACACAGCGTTAAAGGAGTGAATGTTCTACTGGTGCCACTTTCAAACATGCTACAAAACTTGAAGAAGAGATCAATAGGCACCCAGCTAGCCCAGAGACTTTAAAAATGAAGGTGGCAGCTCAAGAACTTTGAACAGTGCCCTCTCTCCCTAAATTGCTGCTGCAGTTTTAGTGGAAAGAGATGTCTTTTCACTTTCTTCTCCTCCCCTTCGGTTTGCACTCATAGCACACATCCTTTTTCCATGCTGCTGGATGCTCCACTTCAATATACCAATCTACTCACCCAGTAGAATTTATATCAGACAGTCTATGAACAGCCAAAAGTCTTGCTGGTGATTTTTGTTGTTATATTGCCTCATAAACCCATGTGACTTGGACAACAACAGCAGCTCCAGCAGAGGAAAACCAACAGACTCAAAGCAGTTTCTTGAATCAAAGGGGATGAGATTTGTTGCATGTCAATGCAAGCCACAGATACCTGTCAATATTTTTGACATGTTATGTCAAAATGAGCCTTCTGATACTCAGACAAGCACTTAACCCTTTTCAGACAGCAGAGACACTATTAATCAACTTACAATAAATTTCCTATCAAGTATCTCATATTTTTTTTCAGGACATAAATGAATCCTTTGAATCAAGTCCTCATTTAGGAATTGAACTTTTTCAACACGAGGAGTTCTGCAGGCATTAAGAACTTCCATGAGGAAGGAAATAGCTCCAACAGGGCCCCATGGGCTCAAGATTTCAGCAGATCCTCCAACAGCAGCAAGAGGTTCAGAAAGCAACTGCTCAGCACTGCTAAGATTCCTCTTGCTGTCCACATCATGGCATATGCAGTCACCTAGGCAACCATTGCTGGTGTCCAAGGAGAATGTTCAGAAGCATGTGAACATAATTACTCAGAGGCATCCACAGCTTGTGCCCTTTGGAGAACCTGCTGGAGAGAGGAGAGTTTCCATAGAAACCCTCTGGACCAGTGAGTTTCCTCCCAGCTGTTTCCCTTCCGAGTGCAAACAAAAAGGCCCAGCAGTAAATGAGTTGTGTTTGTCATTTGGTAAGTGCAACAGCTGGACATGAGCAGTGAGGCCAGAAGGGTGGAAAATGTTTTCACACTACCAGAGGTTCACCTTGGGGGCAAACAAAAGAGTTCCCCTCCTGCAGCAGCCTAGTGTGCTGCTGTCTGCTTGCTTGTTGACAGTCTTGCCCTTAAAGACATGATTATTTTACCAGCTCAAAGAGGAGGACAGTTCTACAGAGACCCCCAAGACCTTACAGCAGCTCTGTTGTCCAGAATGTTGTCCATAAGCTGATATAAAAGCACTGAACTTAGCCTATCTGGGACACTAAAGACTAAGAGTGAATCCTTCCCTCCCTAAAATTGCTGAATTTTGAGTTGCTTCCTAATCCAAGAAGGCAACTTAAGGAGGAAGTTTGAAAGCATAGAAGTCTCACATCATCTCCACTAAATAGCTATATAATGGAGTGATTTCTAGGCAAGAAATTCATGAATTGGTACACTGATCACTGTGGGAGGAGTTGGTGCATTGTCTGAGGAGTGGAAACACATGACCTGCTCTTTCACCAGAGCTGCAGCTCCTAAATCAACCCTTATAACTGGAGACCTCCTGCCAGACCTTGTCCAAGGCATGATCTTTTTATTTCTAAAGTAATATTTGACCAATAGCAGAAACATGAGGTTAGGCTAGTCCTTACCCTCACTTCAAACCTAGCATTATCATCAGTTCTCTTCTCCCCAGACCCAGGAGTACAATGACACATTTGGTACCTCAGCTAGCTACGAACAGACACGTTACTAATTCACCTTTGGATGGTTTATGATCCTTGGATGAAGATCAGCACATTAAAGTGCTCAGGTTAATTCCTTTTCATGCTTCTGCAGCACTGCCAGTCCTGAACAATCCTTCCCCCTCCACAGAAAGAGATAAACCACAGGAAAAGCTTCAGATGATCTTTATTCTTTAGTCTTCTGAGCTCCACAATGGAGCTTTGCCATTTTTTTTTTGCCCTGATGTCTAGCAGCAGGTCTCTCCATTACCACTAAAATGGAAAGGCTGCAGAGGAGATCATCCATTCCACCTGAAACACTCTGCTCACTCCTTCATCCTAGCCCAAATGCCCTGGGAAGGGCTGTCCCTCTGCTATGTCAGGCAGGGACACCAAGAGATCTGGAGCTGTTTTTCTCCATCACTGCTGTGAAAATTGTTCTGTGAGTTTTAGGGCCTCTCTTGTGTTTAGACTCACATCTTGCATCTGCCATGGAAGAAATCCTTCAAGGTCCAACGAGCACATCAGCCAGCTCTGTTGAAAAACTCAAATGCTAATGAGAGAGCAGGAGCCTGGGACAGAGCCCTTGTCCTGGCTATTTATAGAGGCTTCAGCAGAGCAGAAAGAATGGAGGGCTGGGATGACTCTGCCTTCTTTCTAGGATGCTGCTGTCCTGCTTACTGGACCATTAAATGTTGAGCAGAAGGAAAGACAGGTTTGTGTGAATAATAATGAAGGTGTAGTGTCTGCAGTTTCTCTTTATGTCTAGAAAGTACTTGTGATCACTTGACCAAGCTAACAAGGAGACTTGACACTTTTTGTTCTGGCAGCATTTTGGGACAATGTGTTTCAGCACACACTGTGGATAGTGCTGGATATTTCCTTCACCCTCTGCCCCCAGTAAGATGCTCATCAATTAATTCTTTCAGCTTTAAAAGGAGTATATACAAAGCCCCAAAGAGAAACTTGGACTTAAGTCAAATGTGCTCCAGCACAGCAGAAAGTGGACATTTCCTCAGAAATAATAAAGCTTCACCTTTTTTATGCTCTTTAGATGCTGAGATCCTTCATCAGAGGCCATTTGAACATCACTGCACAAATCTGAAGGTCATACATAATACATGTGTGCAATACATAGTAAACTGCAGGTTATGTTCAAAGTTCTCCACTCTTTTTAATGTTGTTTTCAGAACGTGGTTATTTCCTTGTAGCCTTCACCACAAAGCAGTTACAATTAAGGAAGTGCCTTTTTAATGTAGAAGAATATAATTTCTGTCTAGTTGGGTCTCATGCAAACCTTTGTAAGAATTTATCTGTCATGAAATGGGGACAAAAGAAGGGACCTCAGCTATCAGAGCATATCACAGTTTCAGAAGGAACACACAAAGGGAGCTGAAATACAAAGAAGCCAAGGAGGAAAACGCATTGCAAATTATGGGCTGTTTGTACAATCCAATTCAAGTACAGTAGGAAGGCAATGTGATGACTACTGTTCTCTTCTAAGTTGACTGGCTTATTCAGGCTTTTGCCAGGTAGAAGATATTCCATTTTAACCCCTCCATCTACCACAGGCAGGAGCACTGTGCCTGCCTGACCTCAGAGCTCTGTTTCAGGGACTGGCAGCACTGGTTCTCCACACCATAAATCCTGAGCAGGAAATATAGGAGGTTGGCATGATATCTGCTGGAGAGGTGTGAAGATACAGCTGAAAAACCTCAGCTATTGCAAGGCACAAAGCATCACTGTTTCTGCCCAGCTTAAAGTATATATCCAAATTCAGGGCAGTACAAACCTGCTGTGGGAACAGCATCATTTCAGCCCACGTGGTCCCTCTACATAGATGATCATCCAAGTTAAAGGAAGTGATTCCTGCCTAAACTTCATAGAATCGTAGAATTTAAGGGTTGGAATGGACCTTACAGATCATCTAGTCCCAACCCTGGGGCAGGGACACCTCTTCACTAGATCAGGTTGCTCAAGGTTTCATCCAACCTGGCTGTGAACACCACCAGGGTTGGGGCAGCCACAGCCAACCTGGGACAGTGTCTTACCACCCTCACAGGAAAAAACTTTTTCCTAATATCTAGCCTAAATTTCCCCTCTTTCAGTTTGAACCTGTTACCCCTTGTCCTATCACTGCAGTTCCTATCCAAGAGTCCCTCTTTGGCTTCCCTGGAGCCCCTTCAGCTCCTGGCAGGTTGTTCTGAGGTTTCCACACAACCTTCTCTTCTCTAGGCTGGACAGGCTCCCTCAGCCTGTCCTCATAGGGAAGATGCTCAACTTGAGCTGTTTCATTCACCTCAGCAGTCAGTTCAGAGGTACCAGCAGTGCCTTCTGCCTGACAGACCTTCCACATTCCCATCTCCTTCTCCCAGAAAAGCTTCCTACCCTTTGCAGGCAACACTGCAGGCATTAGCCTGTGCCATAGCATGTTCCAGGACAGCAATGCAAGCTGCCTGCAGGGTGTTAGAGCTGGCAAGCGGCCACTAATGCTGTTCTCTGAGCACAAGCTGCACAAGTACACTGTGCAATCCTGTTAGCTTTTGACCTCTGTTGATCTCAGCACTCTTGACAGCTCATGCTAGAACAACTCCCCTAGGTTTTTTTTTTTTAAAGACCAAAGTACTTAATTCAACCCAGAAACCTTCCTGCTTTAAATGGCACAGTGGTAGATAAGGAAATGAGGTGAAGAGCCCATGATCTAGCTGAACACAACTGAATTGTGTTTTGGCAATATTAAAGCACATGAAAACACAAATCTCCCCCCCCAAAAAAAAAAAAAAAAAAGCAAACCACTTAGAGTTGCTGCAAGGCACCTTTATTGTTTCTTCTTCCAGCTCAGGTAGGGCCCCACCAGCATCCAGTTACTAGGGATAAAATATTGCTTCTCTTCAAGCAGCAAACACATACTGATAGTGAAAGATTTGGGAGTTCTTCCAGGTAAGACACACACCAAAGTGAAAATACATATAGGCAGGTGGCCCTGATTAAAGCACAATGTATTCTCTCAGTGTGACACTTCCACATAAACCTTTGAATCAGCCACTTGCCAGGCCAGATGGCAATTCCTACCTCTGCCTCTACTCACACTAATTTACTGGATTGCTCCAGCAACTTTCAGTTGCTTGCTAATGAGACAAGTCATAGCTCAAGATTATGATGTAGCTGGATCAATAGATTTTATAAACAAGGAGAGTGCAGCCATAAAAGCTGCAATCTTTGCAGGGTGGGAAACCACCAAGTTGCTTTATGTTCACACAGTGCATTCAATTCAGACACGTAGATGTGCTAACAGCAACTTTATGACAGAGGAACACTTAGTTTTCCAACAGCATCTCCTGCACAGGGTCTCAGTGTGCTTTGTGGATATGATGGACCAGGCACTCAGGACACCTCTGGGAGCATTCAGAGCCTAATTTCAGCTAAGGAAGCCAATTGCTGCAAAGTGCAGGCAGAGACTGAAGCTAAGGCAGGATTGATGCAAATCATTTCCCAAAGGAGAATGGCTTTCCAGCTGCACAGGGAGTCATGGAAAATTGGCATTTGTAAATACCCACCTTTAGATTCCCAATTTTAAATGAAGCTTGGGAGTACTTGGGAAAAAAACAGCTCTCACCTTCTGCACTTAATTCAGCATTGAGGGTGACAAGGGGTTATGAATTTCCAGGGCCTGAATGGCAGTGTGGGGAATATCAGACGGGTTCATTTTTTGATATACCCATCACATAACAAAAAGCAAACACCTTCATTTCAAGGGAAACTGATGTATCCATCTTGACTCTGCCTCTTACCCTACATGGGATCATTCCTCCCCGAGGAGCTGATTATGCTGCCAGTCCAACTCACCAAGTTTATCCAATAAGTTTCAGGCAAAGCTTTCTGCCAGCACAAAAACAGATGAGCTTTATTCAGGCAGTGATTCCCTTCAGCAGCAAGAGGACAGGCAGTGCATTTTCTGCTGTATTTCATGTCAGTCACTCAATATCTGTGAACCTTATTCCTCCCTTCTGCCTTCCTGGCACAATATACTTGACACCAGCTGAGACACCTTGATCAAGAGCCCTGCAAATTATCAGTGAGCCTGTGAAGACCACCAAGTTCTTTATCATCAAAGCCAAGCTAGGACAAGGCTCAAACTATTCAATACTGTCAAAGCAGTGCGAAAAAAAATCAGACACAGAACTGATGAAAAAGTACAAACCAAAACTGTGTCTGTGCAATACAAATTCATTACATAAAATTCCTTCTTCCCAGCTGACCACAGTGTTTGAAAGTCTTGGAAACAATCTGCATTTCCCACTGGAGTTATGTGCCTGGATTTCTCTTCAGTAAAACTAGATATGGTGGGAATCTTTAAAACAGAACAAGCACCCAGTTCTCTAAAGACTAACATAATGCCTCTTCCAAGTATCTACAGAGAGAGAGACTTCCCCTTATTCTAAGTGAGTCAAAGGAGAAATAAAAGCCAACCCATCCTTCTAACAATCATTTTAAATGCCTTTTTCACACCCCTTTCCCATAACTTCAGTTCACTCAGATTTTCCCACCTGAAAACCATTTTGTAACTCACACAATACCAGACTTAATTCATATTCCTGGCAAGACCATTTCCCTTGCTATCATGTAAATGAGCCTCCCTGGAGCTCTTAAGCATTATTATACATCATGGTAGTTGTATTACTCTCAGCACTATAAATGCAGTCCAGGACTCAATTACTATTCACAGATGAACAAAGTATACACTGCATTTACTCCAACTATTGCAGCTTAAGGTATAGAACCTCCATAGTTATGTGCATTTACTATCAAGTGCCTCAAAGGAGAAAACATAGGTCTACACCTATCATCATGTCCTTCAAAAGGCAATTAGAATTTGTCAGTAAGTGCCACACTTGTATGCAACATTCATCTCAAAGAAGTAGTTTGAGTCACAGCTGCTGCTCTGCAACGTGAACAAACTGTTCTTTACCTTTGCTTAAAGGACTTGGATCAAAATTTGGTTAGGAAAATCAAGTACCTGGTAGAACAGAGTATCTCACTCCTAATGGGCATCTGAAAAATCAAGGAAAAAAATTAAAGGAGTCCTCTGAAATCTTGTTTTGAGCCCTCTGAAGTCTTGTTTTGAGCACTCTGAAAGTGTCCTCTGCAGGATTCCCTTCCCAGGAAGAGCCTCCACAGTGGTGTGAGCCTCAAACACTAAATGCTCCCAGTGTGAGCAACAATTTGTTTGCCTACAATCCAACATCTGTATCAAGCTCTTCCAAACCTTCAGTCCACAAAGACCTTTACATATTTGTTGCAGCTTCAAGCACAAAGGGAGCCAAAAATTACATGCAGGATGCCTCCCAAGTTCTCCAAAGGCTCAGGACTTCATTAAAGCTCCATTAAAAGCTCTTCAAAACTGACTGATCTGTATTCATGCTGTAAACTGAAAGGCAAGGGCATAAGCTTATCACACACACAGGAATACATTGTTAGGCCAAGCATTTGGAAGTTTCCCAATTTATAACTACTAAAAACAATGCAGATAGCCCAGAGAGCCTGAAGGAACAACCTCAGTGTTTCTGGTTGGATTTACACGGAACACTTGGCTCGGTTCTTACGAGGAGGATGAAGCAAGAGGGAAGAGCAGCTCCACCACAGACTCCTGAGCTGCAAGAGGAGCTCTGGCTCATTTGTGCCCTGGAGCAAGCCAAGGGCACAGGTGTTGGCTGAAGGCAAAGCATCACAGGTGGCAATTGGTTCCCAGTTAACCAAAAAAGGCCAAAAGCTTCAGACAGGGAATACAAAACATTTCACCTGTGCATTGTCACAAGTCTTTCCATGTTCTAACCACCACTCCAACCTCTTCCATTTCTGGCAGAAAACCAGCTCATTTCGTGTGGTTTCCGAGGGGCAGAACAGTCAGCACACACCTTTACATCTAGTTTAATTTCTCTATCAATAGCACAGTGCTTAGCCTCACTGTGACCCCCCAGTGCAACTTCATCACTGTGTGTCTTGGCTGAAAATACAGTTCTACTATTAAGTCTAGCTCTTCAACTACCACCACCTTCCTGAAGAGCCAACTCTCTGCCTGATTTCTCTGAGCAAAGAGTAATTAACTGCTTCCTAAGAACACTTTGCACTGAGCTCCAGCCACCAGTACTGTTAAGGAGAGAAACACTCACAGGTGATGTGTTCCAGAACTTTCCTTTGTGCCTCCTTCATCTCCATCAACTCTCTCCATGTGAGCAATGAGATAAAACTACTAAGGGGACCAGAAGAGTTCTTGGATATATTTACATACATTATCCCATGCCCTTTATGTTCAGCTGGTTAATAGGAATTCACTGCTGATGGAAGCAAAACAACCTGCAATAAAAGCACCTCATGCCCTATTTCTTACCTATGTAGTTGCCCATCTCCAGCATTTAGCTTTCCTCACTCAGGAGTGAGTGTTCTGGAGCACAAAGTCACCTCTTTTCACAGTCAATCCTCTCACACCATCTCAGCATAGGTGAAGAGCTGATGAAGAAGCCACAGGGTATCAAAGAAACTCACAGCCTGCAGTGACAGCTGCAAAAAAAAAAAAAAAAAAAAAAAAAAAAAAAAAGGGAGGGGAAATCAGCCTAGAACTCATTTATTGGCAAAAAGTCACCTCTCAGTTCCACAAAACCTTTATCTCTTCAAACTTGTCATTTTAATGCACATTTCAATTCCTTCTGGCTGAAATTGCACCTTCCAATTAAAGCAGTTTCTGCCCAATACATTGCAGGTTTGTCCACATTAGCCAAATGATGTGCACTCTTCAGATGAAACTTGATTTTCCTTGCTGGCTAAAACTGCATGATGGTCCAAGCCTTTTGTTTTAGAAGCTGTATTGATCCTGCAGCTTGATGTATGGCTTGAGCAGCACATGTTCATTCAATGCAAAGTCCATTTTGGAGACATCAGTTGCCTTTTCCCCCAAGAGAGAAATTGCTTACAGTGCACAGAGCCCTGTTAGTCTGCACACAGGCTACTAGATTAGCACAGATACCTGAGGCTTAGGGAATTATTAAGTTTCTGACAGCCATACATTATTTTAATGCATGTTTTGTAAGCAGAACAAAAGAGACTTTCAGCTTTCTCTGTAGGACTCAATTATGGCCTTACTGTCATGGCAAAACCTTTGATCTCAGTTCCAGGACTCTCTGTCTAATTATGTCTTTAGAGCACACACAGAAAAATCCACTTCATAAGCTCTTTCACAAAGAGGCTCTGACCCTGTAACTGAAAGAGCCAAAATAAGCAAAGTTCTCTTGCAAATTTTGCTTCTCAACACATGTGGAAGTTTCAGTCAGGCTTTGAGGCATGGAATGAGCTCATGGAATGGCAAGAATCAGGTTTGGAAGAGCTGCTGACTCTAATAATCCTTGGAACACACTTTTCCCATCGCTCCTATCCTCGGATGTGCCAGTTTTATTGTCCTACCCCATGTCTCAGCTGAGGTTGGTCACACCTCACTTTCCACTCTCTCTCCTGCACCCAAATGGATTATCTTCTAAACAAGAGACTAACTCACTTTACTCTGATGAAATTTCACTTTACTGAACTTTCTCCAACCCTCCTTCCTGGCTTTCTATATTAAATTCCATCTCTAGCAACTCCACAAGTGAGAGACTATGAGAATTACTTCTTTTTTTTTTCCTCCCTCAAGGTTATGCTCTTTCTGCATTTATACCGAGTCCAGAATTTTTTTCCTCAATTGCACTGAAATGGATGAAAATCACCAAGGAGAGTGTTATTGGAAGTTTTAGGGGATAGTTTTAAGGGATAGTTTTAAAGGATAGTTTTAAAGGATGGTTTTAAAGGATGGTTTTAAAGGGTAGCTGCAGGTGAGGAGTGATGGGATTCAGAACCACCTGATGCTCTCAGTGATGTCTATGTCTCTCTAGGGTCTCAAATTGTAAGGCCTGGGGTGTTTCTACTTGAATAGGGAAAAAAATAAAAAGAGGGATTTCTTCAATAGCTTCAAAGATGTGTCTAGATGTGTCTTCAGTAAACAGCCAGTGCTGCTGCCCATGTAACCTGTAGCAGGACACTGAAGTCATTCATTTGGAGATGCCTCAGTCAACCACTGCAATGTCTGAGCTATGTCACACACAGTTCCCTGTGCTGTCAAACACACAGTTCCCTGTGCTCTGCACAAATAGCTGAGAGCCTGTGGGGACTGACTTTGTCTTTTCAGCTGAACTCTTCATGGACCAAACCTGGAGTTCATAGTCATCTAATAGATGTGATTGTTTGGAGGTTGCAACTAGGTGGAAAGAAAACTCTTCCTCACAACAAGCTGAGATACAACTCTTGATTAGTTATCTTTATTAGCTCTGTGCCTTTATTTTCCTTTTGCTTCCCTGCAATTCTAGGCACTCAGCCTGACTTTCTTCTCTCTGCTATAATGAGATGAGAGCTTTTTTAAAATGTTATTTTATCTTTTGAAGTTCTATTCATTGTTACCAACTCTTCTTTACAAAATTGCTCAACAGTTATGTCATTATTTCTTCTAAGGCAGCTTTCATTTGGCTTGCCAGGAAAGGGGAAAGGCATGATCCAGAGTCCTTCATGGCTTTGTTCTTGCAATTACTCTTGTGTTCAGTTAATTGGGAGGCTTTGTGTTCCTGGGTTCTTCCTCTGGTGCTTTCTGCAGAGCATCCCTGTTAGCCCCAGGAAATGTCACCAATCATTCTCCATTAGTGCTTTAATCTCTTTATTTTCAGATTCAATTTCAATAACACGAGGAGTTCCAGATGAGGTGAAGCCTCAGAAAAAGGTGAAGCTTGACAAGTGGAAGTACAGGAGAGCTGTGCTACCCTCAGGAGGCTTTTCACTCTGCAGGGACCATGTCTTTGTACCTGCTCACTCAGTGTGCTACCTCTCTCTGCACTTCCTCTGCCTCAAATATTATCTAGAACAAACTAAGCTCCCTTTGCCCCTTCTTCCCTCATCATCAGTGTTGCATCTCTCCAATCCCTTGACTGCTGGATGTTGTTACCCTCTGTTCTACCAGCAAATTTTCCTTGGTGTCTCCTTGTTGCCCTCCTCACCATTTCCACACACTCTGTAACTTTTCTTTTAGCCACAAAAAACTCTCTGGCTTTCTTCCATCTCAAAACTTGCAGCTTAACTGTTGAGTTTACCTGTTTTCAAATCATGGTTGATATCATTGTACTAAAACAAAGCTTCAGGGGTGGAATTCAAGCCCAGTTTTAATAACCAGCTAAATTAATCTTGCTTTAAAACTGTCAGTGTGACTTTGTTAACTTCAGGAGTTTTGATTCTGGGGAAGTACAGCCCAACCTTTTTTATCCTAAACATTCCTCCTACCTGGTATCAAAAGCTTTGGTACCATGCATGTTTTCACTCATGCACCAGTGGGTTTTTTTTCCTGTCCAGTGAATGCATGACTTGAAAAAGCTGCAAAGAACTTCCCATCACTATGACAGCACTGACAGCAACTGCCTCTTTCTCAACCTCCTTCCCTGAAGCTGCTGCTTCCAGGTGTGTTGGATGCCAAGCTGTGTGGATAGTGTAAATATGGTGCATATTCATGGTCCTGTTTAATTGCTTTACACTTCTGTATGTTCCCAGCTGCTCTTTCTCCTGCCATCCTGCTCATTCAGGATGTGTTTAGCTACATGTGCTGCTGATGAGCAAGAACTGTCATCTCAAGCCATGACCCAGGAGAAATCTGCAGCACAAAGTCAGTTAGAGATGTCAGTATTTAACAATTCCTGCCTTTCATTAATATCTGAGGCTCTTCAGGCTATTGAGAATAAATTGTTCAGTGTTCAAACGATTCAGAGGGATCATGGTATTTGTAGGTATTTTTTCTTTGCTCTTTTAAAATCAGCAGCATAATTCAGTTTGCTGCTTTGCTCTATAAAGCTTACTGTAGCCATCAATCATTTATGAATTGCTGTGCATTTTGTCTAGTAACTCAATGGTAATAACTGCAGTCAGGGAAAAGCAAAACAAAGCAAATCATCAGCAGTTGCAGCTGGTGTAATCCCCTGTCAGATTAGGAGCTACCTGAGAAGATGTTTATATTGCTGCAAGTGCTGTTTGGCCATAGAAAGGCAGAGTTTGCTCTCCAGAGAACTTACTGCAGCTTTTATAAAGCAAAAGCTACTCTGATTCTGGTGTAAATTATCTGTATAATCTCTTGTACGTTAGCATGTTCTGGCACTTGGGTAAAAGGGAGAGAAGCACTGGTAGGCTCTGACCTGATAGAAATGGCAAAGCCTCAGACTTAATTTAATGCATCCAAGCAATACAGTTAGCCCTAAACTTAATTAGTTTCCTTTAAATCTAATAGGAGGATGTTGTGGGGTTTGTGCTAGATGTGCTGCTGGGGCTGGAGCCCAGAGTATATTTCTGTTTATCCAGGGGATTTTAGGATTCTTTGTTATTTTGATTAGCCTCTGAAATTGGTTCAGTGAAAGGCAATTTCCCAATAATCCATGAAGAGTGCTGATCCTGTCAGGGGTAATTCTTCTGTTGGCAGCTGTTTGGTCACAACATGGTGTTTTAGGGAACACAGAAAAAGTGAAAAGCACAAAAACCAGAAAAGCACAGTTCACCACACTGATTAGGCACAGGGAAAGCAACAGGCTTAACTTCTCTTCTTGTGGCTGACCAGCTGTGCAGTGGGCACAGTAATATTCACTCCAAGGATGAATTTGAACCTTGGCCTAGGGACTGAGATGCACAACCTCACACAGTGAGTAACTACTCCTCCTACAGAGGCTGCTTGGAAGATGTAAAACACCTTTTTACATGACCTGAGCTTTCTTGTTAATCAGTTGTGAGAGCTACTGCATATGTTCTTGGCCTGCTGTATATTCCAGGAGGGATGGCATCCAAAACTGACCTGTCTTTCCACCAACTACTTAGAGAACTCCTTTACAGCCCTTCTGGCTGTGCTGTGTGTACAAGTGACACTTGACAGCTGCTAAGAGGAGATGAGTCTGAAGTTTGGGATAAGGTTATTATTATATGACACAGTACTGTTGCCAATTTCTGACTCTGTGCCCTTTTAACAGTGCATTACCTCCAAAGCCTTTTTGTCCCTGTGGAAGTACCTCTTAATTAAATTTAGGTCACAGCACAGTGACCACACAGGCCGCGGAGCTGCTTAGCTGTGCCTGTGTCTGTGTAGGCACTTTAACCTCTTCTCAACTCCCCAAAGGGCTTTAATATTGCAGCTTTTTTTTCCAGCTGTGAGATTCCACCTTGCTGAAAGCTTGAGTTTTGTCCCTGCAGGAGTGTTTGAGCCAGAATACAAACTAGAATGCTGGTGGCCTTAAACATGTGGATGTAAGGAGCAAAACAGAAGTGTTGGTTGGGATACATCATTTATCATCCTGCCTACACATGGAACTTGGCCTGGGATGCTCAACTGTGTAAACAGATTATTCTCTAAACTAATGGCCTGCTGCAATCTACTGCATGATTACAGATGAGGTTTTAGTGGGTTGGGAGATGAAAAGCAAGCTGGAGAGCTGTAAGATAAATTCATCCATGTAATCATTCACACTCTGCACAAGAAATATATCCAAACTGAGCTCCACAATGCATAGGAGTCTATTTTTAACCCTGGGCATGAAACACTTTAGTGAATGAACAAATGCTGATGGACTGCCATCAGGGTGGATAGAAATAAGTGTAATTAGGGAGAAACAAATAATAAAAAGCCTAACTGCATTTAGCAGTTCCTTTATTGTCAGCAGTAGGATGGATGCTCCCCTAACAGATTTGGAAGCTGCATTGGCAGGTGGTGATTTGTATTGCTGCCAGCATCATTCACTTCCACAGGATGATTTTGATAGGTGTTTGCAACTGTTCTCCAGAGACAGTTCCTCTAACAATTATGGGACTGTCTCAGTTGTATTCAATGAGTCAGTTATGTGCAATATAATTATTAGTATGTTACCAGAGCTTTGAGATCAGATTTTACCTTGGCCACTACACCCACTGTGTGACATGTCAATGCTGTTGGGTATGTTTTCCCCAACTCCTGTCCAACTTACAGATTCTCTACCAGATGGAGCCCTACTCTCTTGTGAACAAAAATCTTCTGGCAGTACTGCTGACCCCTGAACAGCAGGTTGCAGCCTTGGAGAAAGGAGAGGGTGTTCCTAGACTGATGATATTTAGCAGAAAAGTTGAGGAGTCAAACAGGAAGATTGAATTTTCTAAAGAACTGTGTAGTCTGCTGGGCTGAGACATGAATAGAATAGAATCACTGAAGGCTTTGGGTTGGAAGGACCTGAAGGTCATCTTCTTCCATCCTCTGCCATGGGTAGGGACACCTTCCACCAGCCCAGGTTGCTCCAACCTGGTCTTGAACACCCCCAGGGTTGGGGCAGCCACAGCTTCTCTGGGCAACTTGTGCCAGTGCCTCAGCACCCTCACAGGGAAGAATTTCTTCCTAATATCTCACCTAAATTCCCCCTCTTTCAGCCTGATCCCACTCCTGTGCTCTGTTGACAGAGGGGGCTCTGTCAGCCTGATCCCACTCCTGTGCTCTGTTTCCATTGCAGGCCATGCAGAGGGGAAGGCTGATGCTTCTTCTCCTTCAGGTGGCAGCATTAAAAAGATGATGGGAGTCACCAAGCAGTCTCTCCATACCTGACTTGCCATGCCTGCTCTATAAACTTGCCAATTTTTTTCAAAAAAAGAAGGATTTCACAGCAACTTTTAGTGTGTTAACTGCAGGCTGGTTTTACCCTGAGCAGTATGTTGTCTCTCTGTACTGGATGGGTGATAAGAGGGATGCTGACTGCTGCTCAGAAATGGCATTACCAGTGTCATTTGTACTGGATGATGTCTCTAGTGACTGGAGCTGCTTCTTGCTGCCAGAGGTAAGTTGTGAATGGACTGGTTGTCTTCTGCCTTGTTACATGAGTAACTGCCCTTGGGGACACTCTAAATACTAGAGCTGTCTGTTAAAAGCTGAAGATACAACAGAGTGTAAAATCTATTTCCAGACCATCAGTGAAGTTCCTTAATGCATCAAGAGCTGTACTTGGTTATAGGCACTAGGATACTCTAGTTTTTAGAGCTTTAATGCAGATGCAGTTGTATGAAGGCCATGGTTGAGTTCAGTGCCATGAAAACCAGTGCAGGACTTGAGGAAAGCTGAGCCCTGTAGGCTGGCACTCAGGTTTTGAGTGTTTTCAACCTGTCTCAGCCACCAGTTACAACAAAGTGATGTGGTTTTTTCTGTGATGCTGTAACTGGACCTAAAAGCTCCACTGGATAACAAATGGGGGAGAAAAGACCAGTGTGAAAGCTGAGCTAATGGAGCTCTCATGCAATTACTGTGGCCTCTGTGCAGTGACTGAACAACAGAGCCCTTGATAATGACTGTAATAAGGTGAAGAGGTCTTGATCTCTAATTGAGATTGCCAAACTGACACTTTGACATTCTAACTTGAAAAGACATTTGCCACATGGATTCTTCAAAGCTCTTTTCAACATATGCTCTCAAGCTTCATTCCCGTTCAAAGCAGTTTCTTCTTTCAAAGTCCTGTATTGCACTTACTGAGCTGCTAAATTGTCTCAGAGCTGTTGCAGCTGTCTATTAACCCTGTTTATGCTCAGTCCAGCATGTACTGCTTAGCTGAGGGATGTGCTTCAAGGTTTCTGCAGAAAAACATCTTTTTCACCCGTAATTGCCATAGGTCTGGAGGGAGCTGTGTCTGCTGTTTACTACTGCTTGTTCCTCCAGTGTTAGTTCTTGGATGAGCTGCTAAATTGTCTCAGAGCTGTTGCAGCTGTCTATTAACCCTGTTTATGCTCAGTCCAGCATGTACTGCTTAGCTGAGGGATGTGCTTCAAGGTTTCTGCAGAAAAACATCTTTTTCACCCGTAATTGCCATAGGTCTGGAGGGAGCTGTGTCTGCTGTTTACTACTGCTTGTTCCTCCAGTGTTAGTTCTTGGACCTAACTCAAAAGAGTTGTGTCTGCTGTTTACTACTCCTTGTTCCTCCAGTGTTAGTTCTTGGAACACTCCTAACTCAGCTAGTTTGGCTTACCTGTAGGCAAAACACCTGGAGACTTTGGAGTGAGTGGAGGGGAGTGAAAATGAGCTCTGAGATGAGACCCAAAACACAGGATCTAGTTCTCATCAATTGAGGTATAAGCAGAGGCTATGAGTGCCCTGACACAGCACTAAAACCCCTCATTGTCACCCTGTAAAATGAGACTTGTCTTGTTAATTTTACTGTTTTAATATGTCAAGACTCCTCAAGCAAAGTTACACTCTTTAACTACCAGCACTTAGATATAAACCCATTTTTAAATGGCACTAGGTGACGTTTTGCCTGTGCTTTGGGCATGGGGTTTGTAACATGTCTGGCTGAATGCTAAAACAAGGGATGTGTGTAATATTTAATGGCTTTGCTTCTGTGTTTAACAGCAGATGACGTGGTGGAGTTGTACTTGATAGGCACAGTGTACATCCCTGTGCCACCTGCTAACAAAACAATAAAGGGGAAATGAAATGCCTGGTGAAATACTGTGGTAATTAAGCACCTGTCAAAATATGTTGTTAAAGCAATTTTGATGTGTTGGAGTTCATACTGTTCCTTACCCCACAAGGGGAAAGCCCATGGTACATTGCAGTGTTGAGTCTTGAGTGACAGAACATTAACTTTTACACAAAGTAAAATATCTTTCCTACTAAATTGTGGATCTTGGGTACTGTGGGTGTAAGTCTGGGCAGGAATCAGTCCCTGGATGCTCTGGATACCCCATGGGGAACCTGTGCATCATTTCCTCTGCAAGCCCATGAAACAGCTTGCTGAGAAGACTTCAGCTTCAAGCTGTGCATTCTTCTTGAAGGCAAAGAAGTCTATTGTGCATCAACTCAGTGTCCCTTCCCCAAAGGACAGGTTTGGCTTTTTTTCTCCAAACCTGCCATGGAAAAGCTTTCACAGAAGCACAGAATACTCAGAGTTGAAAGGACCCACAAGGATCATTCAGTCCAACTTCTGGCCCTGCACAGGACACTCCAACAATCCACCATGTGTCTGAGAGTGTTGCCCAAATATTCCTGGAGCTCTGTCAGCCTTGGGGCTGTGCCCACTGCCCTGGGGAGCTGTTCAGTGCCCAAACACCTCTGGGGGAAGAACCTTCTCCTAATATCCAGCCTAAACCTCCCCTGACACAGCTCCAGTTGTTCCCTCCAAAGGCCATTCATTGTCTCATACTGTTTTTAATTATACAACATAATTGCAACACCATTCAATTTTAACTGCAATGCTGATATTAAACCAATAATTTGTACAAGTCTTTTCCTTCCATTTTCCATTTGCTTACATATATAAACTTGCCTCCAGCTCACAGCCTGCAGGGAAGGTGCTCCAATCAGCAGCTTGGCCTCCTCTAGACTTGCTCCAAGAGTTCCATGTCCTTATGTTGTGGACACCAGAACTGTGTGCTGTACTCCAGGTGGAAAAATCCCAACCAGCTCCTAGAACATCACTCTTTAGCACATCCTCTGCCTGTCCTGCCTTACAGCAGTGTTCTCTAACAGGGTATTGCTGGGGATCTCTCCTTGGCCATAAACAGAAGCTGCATTTTATTTTTCCTTTACCCTCTGATAAAAAGCAACACAAAACAGCCAATAAAACACCTTCAGCTGTAAAATAAAGGAGCTAACCATAACAGCTGTTCCCAGAAGGGAATGAGAATGGGAGGGAACTAAAGATTCAGGGAAGTGATGCTCCAGCAGCAGAGGGAAGAGGTTTTGTGTGACCCTTCAGTACTATTTAAGTTGAGCTTGAGGTGCTAAAGTTACTTGGGAGTTTTTTCTTGTGTTCTGTTTGTTTCTTTTGTTTTAGGCTGGTAAGCAATTGTTTTAATCTAAAAGTCTTTAATTCACTTCTGTAGTTTTCACTAAGCTAATTGTGGTGTTGGGGAAATGTGTAAATTATGAGGTGCTGGGATTAACCTGTGTGGCTTTAACTCACTTTGGGTCCTAAAATGATGGTATATGGTTGGGGTTTTTTTTTCCTAATGCTGGAATTGTCACTCAAACCTGAGGTTCCTTCTAATGAAAAGATGTTCACTGGTTTAATTTTCCATTCAGTGTTCAGAGGGTGTAGCAAAGTGTTGAGAGGACAACATGAGATGTTTTCTATGTGGTCTTTTTGCCTTTTCTTTTTTTTCAAGCAAATACACATAGAAAAACTGTGAATAAACCACCTGACTAGTGGGAATGCTTTTTTTTCATTTTGAAGCAAAATATTTTGTTGTGATTGAAAATAAGCTTAAACCTCAAAAATTTTGTGGTGTGGTTGATATGGATGTGTTGATTAGACAACACTCAGAAACTGACTCTATCAGCCCTGGAAAGAATGCAATCAAGTGTGGCTTCAGCTGGGAGAGAATGTTTCTCCCTGGGGAGAATAACTGAGCAGCTCAAGCCTTTTCTCTTAACTAACACAGTGTTTGTTTGGGTGGTTTTGTTGCTATTTTTCAGGGGTTCCAGGTGGAAGGGTAAACTCAGTTTCCCTTTCAGGCTGAAGGAGTTCCCTTGAAATGTGCTGCACCTGAACTATGTTACTGCACAGAATTAACTGTTGATTGGTGTTGATTGCCACTCTGCCAATTAACAAACTGCCTGGGTGACTGGGATGAATCCTTGATTGGGTTCAGGGCTCTGAACTGCCTGAGCACTACAACTCTGACTGTTGAGCTGGTAAGAGTGGACAGTGGTGCTTTTCTCACTTCTGCCTTAGTGACAATCACTCAGGGCATGATAGGAACATGTTCTTTAGTGTATGAAACTCAGTTTACTTCTGTTGTGAAGAGTGTCCTGTCCTCCAGTGCACTGCACTTTCCCTGCAGGAGTACAGACCACTGAGGAGCTAAGCCATCAAGTCTTTTGGTGTACAAGGAAATGTTGTTGTGCACCACTTATGACACACTGTCATTTTTTTCCTGCAGGTTCTCTCGAGTGACAACATGGGCAGCAACTTCACCAAGCAGATGTGCTGTGTGACTTGTGAGAGGTGCAAGAAACAGGAGGAGGAGGAGGGAGGAAATGAAGAGACTCGTGAGACCAAGCCAATCCTGCAGAGCTCTGGGGAAGAAACAATGTTCACTGACACCCAGCACCCCACACCAGCCCTCAGAGTCCCCAGACAAGGCTCTAAAGATGTGCAGTCCCTGAGCCAGGATGAACAGCCCTCAGTGGAGGAGAAGGTGGATCCCTCTTCTGCTGCTGAGGGATGGGAGGCAGCCTGGAATCCCATGGACTTCTTTGCAGCCCCTGCAGAAGAGGAGACTGAGGTAGAAGTGCCAGTCTTAACCCAAGCAGACAACCAGAAAGACAAGGCAAGTAACACAGAGAAAAGAGAAGCTATTCTTCATGCTCCTGAGGCTTGGTCTGTGGCACATCCATTCCAGGGTGCTGAGCTTGTGGCAGAGGGAGAGCAGCCCAAAGAACAGGAGGAGCCTGGCAGGGAGGGTATCCTGTGTGCTGGAGTAACTCTCCAAGAAGGGAATATTCTCAACATCATAGCAATAACAAGTGAAACTGCATCTGGCCAAGACTCTGAGATTAGGCTCCCTGTAGAGACTGGAGTGGGTCCCACAGGAAGGAACTTGCCACTACATACTGTGCAGATGGCAGAGGAGTCTGAGCCCTACCTGTCTGCTGAGCATGTGGAAGAGGCAGACAGGGCAAATATTGCTGAAGCAAGACCTCAATCCACTACTGAACTTGCCTTTCTGGTAGAAACATTAACTCTCCTGACTATGCAGCCTCCTGTGGAAGTCAAGGGAAATGGTATGGTTGAGGTGGACTCTCCTTCTGCTATGCCTTGGAAGTTCCTGTATCCCATACTGGAATCTCTAGAACCAGAAAACCAGCTGCAGGACCTCTCAGAGCAAGAGAGCCAGTCTAGTGTGCCAAGTGCCCAGGGGATGGGGAGTCTGGGCTGTGCAGAGCCTGAAAGACCAAGCTGCACCAACCAGTCCAGTGTTGGAGTCCTCCCTGAAGAGGAGAGGAGCATGCAATGTGAGGCAGAAGCTGTGGCAGGTGAGGCAGAGCCACAGCACAGGCTCATGCAGCAAACAGAGCTTCCAGAAGAACCAGTAACTTTTGTTCCAGTAGCTGCAAGGCAGGAAGGTGAGTTCCCAAATGTGGCACCTTTGCTGTCTGAAGTGCCTGGAGATGCTGAAGAAATAGAAGTTGAAAATGTTGAAGCCTGAGAGACCTGAGGATCCAAAAGGTTTGGTGGCACATCAGCTCAGTGGCAAGGGGGATGTACCTGCCTTCAGGGATTTCAGCTACAGGAAGCAACGAAGTGAAGCTGTTGAGCTCAGGATTTTGCAGAATGTGTCCTGGACTTCCAAAAATCTTCCCAAACAGATCTGTGAAATATGCAATAATGGTTTCCAGATGCTCTCCTGAATGTGTTTAGTCCTAATTCTGTTTCTCACTATGTTCAGGAGGTCATGCCTTACTGGGAGAGAACTGATTTTCCTCTTAATTGTGTTTCCACTGAGCTAATGTTGGGCCCTGCACTCCCTAGTGTGGTGATGTGAGGTTTCATCTCTTCATCTGAAGAGTCTGAGAACAGAGGAGAAACATTCTAATCTGTGCAGTTAGATGTTTTCTGTGAGGCCAACAGCTCCTTCCCTTGCTACCTTGAAATAATGAAATGTTTGAACTACCTCCTTGCATAATTCTCTTGTACAGTTGATAGTCCTTGCTTTATTGTCAATATTGAACAGATATCTTCACAGCCAAGTGATGAAATACTCCGTCTGGTTTGTTCTTTCTATGTCTTGTAACAGTGAAAATGTTCTTGTAGTCTACTGCTTATGGAGGAATTAAAATGTAGTCTTGATCAGAATTAATCAGAATATTAAACACCTAAGTTGGTGTACTGCAGCCTAAATCTACTGACTTTTAATGATCCTGGCTTTATACTACCAATAAACTACTTTTCTAAGATAATGGCAAACCCAAACTGAGTCTGTTTTAATTGTTGGACAGAGAATGACTGAAACTACTTAGTGCTTGTCTCTATACTCCAAAAGAGAAATAGTGACTGGGCCTGGAGCCTGTTCACAGGAGCCTTTTGAACCAGCTCTGTATGGAGTACAGTGCCCAGATGTGTGTGTGGGAGGGTGGCAGAGTGGAATTCTTTTAGGCTTTATAGTGTACTGGAGGAACAGGATGCTGAGGAAAAAACTAAGAACAAAGTATTCTGGTAATTCTGCATTTGTCTTACTTGCAAAAAGCTGAAGGCTGAGGAGGTGAGAGTTAAGTGTGACAAGTGATGTTGGGGGTGAAACTTGATGTTTTGGGAAAAGGATAGGCTTTTTCAACACCCTAACTTCTGTTCTTCCACCTGCACTTAAGCTGACGAAGCATCCTGTGTGAGAGACTTGCCAGATAAATCTTTCTTTGCTTACATGTCCATCAGCTGCAAAGAAAGAGGTGTCTGTAATAATTTGTTCTCTAAAAGGCTTCTCTAAGCTAGTAAACTGTACTTGTCACTCACGTGAGCTGTCCCTGCAGTGATATTAAACCATAGGCTGCTTAGGCCTAAAAGGAGGGAAACTATTGAGTAAACTCAAGACTCCTCTCTTTCAACTTGTTTAGTTTGTTTTATTTCTTCTGCCAAAAGTCACACCACACTCCTCCCTGTTACTGTTTGTGTCCAAGGGTTGTCTAGCAAGGATTTGGGCAAGTTAACTGCTATTCTTTCCCCAACCTTCCCCAGTAACAAACTTCACTTTCACAGTAAGAAACCCTGAGAGAAATGAGACTCAATCCTGGCCATGGGTTGGTAACTAATTCTGTCAAGCAGATTCTGAGGAGCAACTGTGCTACAGAAAGTGTTTCTTAACTGTTTGGTGTTTCAGGCAAGTAACTCCTTAGCCTGAAGACAAGGGGAAGGCAGAGTGTCTAAAGTCAAGTCTATGTAATGCATCTTCTGGAAAAATGAAGCATTGGTATCCCAACCACTCTGCAGAGCTCAGTGGAAAGTCCTTCCCGTTCTGTCCAACCATAGTTTGTCCTTCTCCCTTAACATCAGCTCAGTGATGAAGGAGTGAAGTCCCTGGGCAGGTCATCCAGTAGCTCTAGATGCCACACCAAATGTACCAAGAGGCCCTGCCACGTGTGTTGGATGGAGGAGCCAGTTCTAGTAAGAAGGAGCAGCTTGAACTCTGCAATGAAACAACCCAAACACAAAGGGTGATGTCCTGAGCTGCCTGCAGCATGTTCCTTGTAAGCAATGATGCCATCTCACAGGCTTTAGAATGGTCCTGTTGTACAGCATTCCATCATGCAGCACAATTCTGAGCTGGCCTCTGAGCCAAGCTCTTTGTAAGGGCTGTGATGGTTTCTTTGTGTTTGTCAAAACCAGAGGTGTGTGTTTTTCTACAACAGCCCTTTTAAATGGAGCAGAGATGGGAAAAGGCTCTTGGAACAGATACTAAACTTAGTAAAGAGAGAAAATGTGATTGCCCTGACACTAAGATTTTCCTTCCCACACTTGTGTTATGTTGCTATTTTCTGTAGTGTCTCCCATGCAAGAGATTTTCTGGATTGTTTTGAAAGGGTCTAAGTTGGATTTTGTTATTAGAATGTCTCCATATTCCACCATGATCCAAGGGCAAGGAATTTTATACCTTAAACCTCTGAAATATTCCAACTCCCTAGTGATAAGCTGAGGATTAAGCACCTTCCTGTTGTACAGGACACTGAAATCAGTATCTACATCTGGAAATACACTTGGAAAGCTTCATGTGATGCAATGAGTAACATTCACCCACACAGAAGTAGTTAGGGATGTCTGAGTGCAACATTTCCTCCCAGTTAGGTTGGTTTGCAAAGCACCAACATCCTTAAAGCACCAGAGTTTTTCAGATCAGTGACTACATGTTGTTATCTCTGTATCTCACACGTGACAGTCATGGATTAGCTCCAGAGACATTTCCAATGGCCAAAGAAGTCCTGAGATGTTCAGTTCTGCTGAAACCCAAAAGGAAGTAGACAAAACAGGCTCTGAAAAGCTGTTGTAAAAACACACCAGACACTGAGTGAATCCTCACAGCCAGTGAAAATATGCCACTGGTGTAGCACCAAGATACACAACTCTGCTTGTTATCGTGCAGAGCAGATGTTGGACCACATTAAAAGGCAAGACGTGGATATTGTCATGTTCTGGTCCCAGGCCTGGCTGCACACATGGAATTCCTGAGCCAAATGCTCCTTCTTTGTTCCTGCATTAAGGGAATCACAGTAGCTAGGCAAAGGGTAGGATGCTGAACAGGCTCTGGCATCAAAAAATGTAGGTTTGAGGGGGGGGTTATGTAGAGAAAAGCAGCCTGGAACTCAGCCATTTGGGTTTTGTTGGGTTTTTTTCATTCCACAGCAATGGTGCTGTTGGCAGTGGATATTTAGGATCTGCCTTTATGGTCATGGCTGGGATTAGTTTGTTTTTAATGGCAATTTGCTTTTGTGTTTTGCCCATGTGACCTATTTAACGTTACAACTCACTTGCAGTCAGCAAACACAAGAAGGGCAACACAGGAACCTCAGTGCCAACAGAGGGTGATCAGCTGTGGCTGCAAGCATTAAAATAATCTGCAACCACTGTAAAACAGCTAATTGCACCACCCAACCAGTCGAAGACAGCACAAAAGTGGGAAAGGGGATAATTTCTCCCCCCTAACTGCTCAGTATACAATAATGCAGGAGACTATGATCTCAGTAGCATCACTTATGCACTAAAGGCCTATCCAGCAGAGCCTGCAGTGTGGTTTTTCTGCCCCTTGGCATCCCTAGTTAGAAATAGAGGTCAGTTTTCCTTGCCCATGATTGCTCTGTATTAATCTTTAGCTTTATTTTAAATAGCCAATGCCAATTATCAAATGAAACTAATCACAGCTGCCCATAGAAGTACAGCCACGTGCTCTTTCCAATGGCTAGGAAATGGCTGGGAAAAGCAGAAAATAGGTTAAGGGAACTTCATAGCCTGTAGGAACTAACATTGGGAGCCAAAGGGGGAAGAGATTGAGTGTGGCCACCTCCTCCTATTTAAGACCAAGGTGAGGGCTTTGCCTTGTAGCTGTTGGGTGCTCAGTGTGGAGTTGTGCTGGTAAGAGAGGGTTGTGGGGCTTTGTGTGTTTTTATGGGTTGGGTGCCTTGGTTTAATTCCTGCACACTTTTAGACCTGTTTTTCTGTGAGTACAAGCAATTTTGGTGTTGTTAGCCTGTGTGTTTAAGGCAGATTTTGCTCCTTGAATTACTTTTGTGCTGGGAGATGTTATTTTTTGAGTTTGTTTGTGCCTCTTGCTGTCTTCTCTTAATGTTCTTGTTAAGGAATGAACTGTGCTGTGTCTTGTGAGTTTTAAATTTTAACTCTTTGCTGCTGGTTTGCTTCTCTTTCCTCCTTCCCCCATTTATTACAGGTGGCCTGAACACTTCCCTGACTGAAGTCAGTGGTGGCTCCTGAGAGCTGCAATTGGTCTGGTTTGACTGACACATCATCTCTTTTTTTTCCCCTTTACCTCAGACTGTTATTTTTCCAGAGGTCTCTGAGTTTTCCCTGACCTTTCCATGTGCTATTCCAACTGTTTATCTCCTGTCTGTGATCTCTGACAGTGCTCTGCAGCTGCTACTAGGTGAGAATTGGATAATTAACTCACCTTCATTAGTATTGGCTAGTAAACATCCATGTCTTGCAGGTGTGAAGCTCCTTCCTCATCAAGAGCCACAGCTCCCTACCCTCTCCAGGCAGAGTGCTGGGTGGCAGCCTTGCCAGAAAAAGACTCTTGGTTGTGTTGCTCCTTTCATCTCTGACCATGGGAGGTGTTTTTGGCAAGAACAAGAGAAGGTCCTGTGCATTTCCTAGAGTTGTTTATAAGGCCAAAGGCAAAAAGGCATCAAGGGCCACACGTGTGTTCTGTGATGCATCAACATGGACTGGGGAGAACTATTTTCAGTCAGCACGGATAGGAAGGACTCCAAAAACCTCTGAACCTTCTGCTGCAAAGTTGATGTTGGACACTTCAGAAAGGGAACCTGCTGCCCAGGCTAAATGGGAGGCAGGAGGGACAGCTGCAGCTCCAAGGGCACAACATACCAAGGCCCCTCTCTCTGTGGCTGCTGGGGATGCACCAGGTGTGGAGGTGTCACAGGAGCCTGAAGCCAAGCCCAGCACAGAGGTGGTGCAGCACCAGGAACTCACTGAACAGACAAAACAAGCAGTTCAGTCAGGGCAAAACCCACCAGAGAGTAGTGAGGCTGAAGCTGTTTTGCATCCTGCTGGCAGCTGTATCCCCTCCAAACAGCTCAGCTGTGAGGACCATGTTGTGACATCTCCCACACAGACCACAGTGAAGGTTGAAGTCCATGTGCCTGCAGATGCCCAGGGGGGACCTGGCAAGGGGCAGGATGTAGTGGAGACTGAGCTGGTGACTGGGGCAGAGCAGGAGCCTGGAGCTGTGTGTGTTTCAGAGGAAACTTGTGTTGGAAAGGCTCACTGGGAAGTGCCAGTGCAGAAGGCAACTGACTCCACAGCTGCTCCTGTGGAGGAGTCAGAGCTGCCTTTGAAGGCTACTGAGACAAGAGAGGACATTACAAGTGGGCAGAGTTCTGCAGAGGAGCAGGGGGTAGAAGAAAAAGTGTGCTGTGCTGCTGAAACCCCACCTGATCCCCAGCTGGGGCAAGATACAGAGGTGCCTATTACTGAAGGTATGAACGAAAATGCTTTTGAAGCAGAGTCAGCTGAGGTCTGTGATGAGGGACATGCATCTGAAGAGATCCCATGCTGTCTAGCAGAAAGCCAGGTTGCCCTGCAGGACCAGGAGAACAGCAAAGTGAGCAGTGGGGGAAAACCAGAGGAGCACTGAGAGAGCACATGAAATCTGGAGCAGCAGCCATGGAGCAACTGATGGTTTATCTGCAGCTCAGTGATGAATCTGCTGCCTCAATCCTGCAAGGGACTAAGATGCCAATGGGTGCTTGTCCTCTGAAGGACCCAGGGTGTTGGTAGAACCTGCTTTGAAGAAAGATGCTGAACTTAAAAGTGATATATTGTCTTCTGCAAGTGGCACTAAATTCCTTCTCTCCTGGGGGAGAGGGTATGGGCATGAGCTAAGTATATTTGTGTAGATGATTTGCTTTTTTTTCCCCTCCACATGCACTTTTGCCCTGGCTAGGGCTGTGCACTGCATAATTATCTCCCTATGTGTGGCTGCACAGGGTTAAATCTTCTCTGACAAATGAACCAGATCTATTAATTACACTTGTCTGTACACCCCACTCTGACTGTCACTACTACTTGAAACTGATTGTGTTTAAACACTCTGAAGTGTGTGTTGCAATTGGAATCAATAAATGGATGCATTTTAACCCTTACTGCTATGAAATGTTGGTTTATTAATGGCTATTTGCTTTATGGTTTGTGTTTATTGGGTGGAGGTGAAGCAGCTTGGTCAGGAGGCTGCAACTCTATGGAAAGAGTTGTGACCCAAAAGGGAAATTTCTGCTGGTTATTTTACTGCAGGTAATAAATTCAAGGGCACTCCAGATCTAATGCTAATCTCTAATTATCCAGGTCCTAAATAGAAGGGAGTTTTCCTGTCAAACCTGACTAGTAGTGCAACTGTCACTGAATTTACAAGTGATGTGTTGGTGCTTTTCAGCTGGTGCTGAAAGGAACCAAAAAAACTACAGCCTAATTTCTTCCAACCAGAGGGTTTTCCACCAAATTATTCTGCTAGAGCTCACGGGGATTTAAAAGTGAAATAATGATTTGTACCAGACAGCTGGAAAACTACAATGTGAAGGAGAGGAAGATATTCCCTAAGGAAACCATTTCCAGCTCTTGTGTTCTTGCCTCCATCCTATACTAACAGTGCTCACAGGAGGGAAGAAATGACAGCTAAAGGCAAGTCAGGATATGAGGCTGTTGATAGCTGTGCATCTATTTACAGGATGGTTGGTTTTACTGTCTTTATGTGCTTAATCACATCAGGAAGGTGGTGTGCCCTCAAAAAGCTTTCCTTTGACTCAAAGGATCAAACTGCCACACTACAGACATCTAAACTTAAGCCAGACTTCCTTCATCTATTTTTCTCATGCCCAAATCTGAGTGGAGATCCTGTCCCTACAAATGTCTCATCTCCTGTGACTTAAATAACACAGAGCATGTTCCTTCCCCTTGGATGTTACTCAGAATCCCAAAGGCACCTACATCAGTTGATGATGTTGACAAGATGCCCTGGGTTTGGTTGCCTCTAGCAAAGCTGCTGCTGTTAGGCTGGACATTGTGCCCTCCTTGCATCAAATATAGATGTAATAATTAGTGGGTCAGCAGGCTCCTCCTTACCAAGGCCAGGGGTGAGAGGAGGCCTGAGGAAATCATGGGGAAAGAAGCAATGCTAGGAAAAAAAATAGCAGCAAAACCTTCTGTGTGTTATTTTATCTCTTAGACATTCAGATCAGCAGCTCCAATTGTCTTTGTGCTCATGGCTTAGTTAACTCATCTGGGAATGAGACTGGGAGTAGCTGAGACTGAAGGTCTGGGGTTAATCTAGAGTCTCAATAAACTGATGCAGACACCCAAACAGGTGACAGGGATCAATTTTTACCCCAAAATGTATCATGCAGGCTGCAGTTTTCCAAATATTATCCCTAAATATCATCCCTAGGCATTTTCCAAAGCCTAGCTCAGGGTAACAGCTGGACAGATGTTAATCTGCTGCTATGCATGAAGTGTTGCCAGGTGATCACCAGTTTGCATGAACAAATGTGGCACTGTGTTCAGTTTTACCTGGATTTGATTATCTCAATCTAAACAGAAAATCTGAGAAACAAATCCACAGTCTGAATCACAGACATTGTGCTCGTGCTCTGAGAAAGGAGTTATTTCTCCTTTCTCAGGAAAATCCTGGCCAAGAGGAATAATCTTCCATCAATCACATGTCAGGAATTTTGGGAAAGAAGTTTTTGCAGTGTTTTGTCTTCATTGACACCAACCTGAGTGTTTGCACTGTGAGATGTTCCTTGGTAAACAAGAGCAACAGCTGCAATTCCCCTTAAAATAAATCCATCTCTCCCAGTTCTGATGCTTCCCATCATCATCATCTTTTGGGGTTTTCAGATGTGCCCCAAGTTCTGTAAATCCAAGTTTTACTGGTTTGCATTGTCCTTGTCTAACCTACCCCAAATGACATTTGGGAAAGATTTTGCTTTGGCAATTCTAATGGTTTTAATTGCCTGTGTCAGAAGAGACTTTGCCTCATTTCTGATATTTGCATTGACTCTAATGTCAGAACTAATGTTTTTGCCCTTTTTATCTCCTAAAGTATTTGGGTGAAATGCTGAATATTAGTATCAGTGGCCTCAAAATGAAAACTACTTGTGTTCACATGATTTCTTTGCAGCTCTTGTAACACTGACTGGGCTCATTGTATTTAGACTCTGCTAAAAATAAAGATGAAGGATTAAACATCCAAATGTGACTCCTGTAAGAACAGGACTTGTTATGAAAGCACCTGAATGCTTTGGAATTCTTCTTCCCACCCTTGGACCTGGGACAGAGCATTCTCTAACAGCAGAACATTGACCATCCAGCACTGAACTCTCTTTGTCACTGATGAGTGAAGGCAAATTAGGCCTTTTACTGCTCTTTGTCTCATCTTTTTAGGCAAATCCTAATTGGGGAATTCAT
>NW_008674220.1:32139-32355 GCF_000695815.1 Acanthisitta chloris
GCTCTGTTCCCAGGCTCCAGCCTGCCCTCTTAAGATGATAAGCAGCAAATTCTTTGCCTAGTAAATCGACAATGAATCACTGCAAATGAGTTGTTAAAGCAGCATTACCAAGTCACAGAACTGTCTTGGATCGTAATCGAATTTGTGGCTTTTGGAAAATCTTAGCTCCTGATGGGAAGGATCTTTGCATTTCACTTGTCTAAGTAAGGCTTGCTG
>NW_008674220.1:32488-40547 GCF_000695815.1 Acanthisitta chloris
ACCTGGCCACATCAGGGAGTTTTCAGAGCCTGACACCTGCTGTCTGTGGGTGCTGTAAGAAACCTCAGTATATATTGTTCTTCCTTTTGAATGACTTTCATATAAAGCCATCACCATCTTAATCACATCACATCTTAATCTCAGTCTGTTTCTCCTGAACTGTTTGAAGTACTTCAGGAAAAAGTTGTGCAACATGTGGGCAAAAGCCAAACACTTCCCTTATCAGAGAATCACAGAATTTTAGGGGTTGGAATGGAGCTCAGAGATGATCCAGCCCCAACCCCTGCCCTGGGCAGGGACACCTCCCACCAGAGCAGGTTGCTCAAGGCTTCATCCAACCTGGTCTATCCAAGGCTGCAACTGTTGGTCAATATTTTTGTTCAATACAAAACATTTTTGAGTTGCTTTAGTTATAGTATTCCTTCCTGGCTTTCAGAAACCTCCTTACTTCCTCTCTTCCTAACATCTAAGCAGTCTAGATGTAAAAGGCACAAAACCTGTCAGAGATCTGATAACCAAACCCAACCACAACATGGAAGTTAGAAAAGTTCTGAAACAAAAAAAACCCTTTCCTGACAGAAAGAGAGGCAATACGATCACAGTCTCACCCAGCTCTTCCTTCTGTGCTGCCAAATGTGTGCAGCACCTTCTCAGGAGATGAAAAGCCCTGGAGATGTGTTCCTGTGTGTGAGGAAGATGTGCTGTGCCTGAAATGCCACGTCTAACACCTCTGCTACAAACTGTGTTCCCCAAAGCTTCTTGTGTAGCTGTTCCTCTGCTATCACAGGATCCCAGAATGGTTTGGGAAGGGACCTTAGAGCTCATCTTTTTCCACCCCCTGCCATGGGCAAAGAGACTTTCCACCAGCCCAGGTTGCTCCAAGCCCCATCCAACCTGGTCTGGAACATTCCTAGGGATGGAGCAGCCACAGATTCTCTGGGCAACCTGTGCCAGTGCCTCAGCACCTCACAGGGAGGAACTCCTTCCCAATATCTAACCTAAACCTACTCCTGTCAGTTTAAACCCATTCCCCTTTGTCCTGTCACTACACATCCTTGTCAAAAGTCTCCTCCAACAGGAGCTGTTCTTGTCAATCTGCAGCAGGATAAACCCTCCCACATTTCCCTTCAGTTCTGTCTAAAGAACTTGGGAAAGAAAAGAAAATCTAAACATCTAAATGCATAGAACCCAGTGATGAGAACCATGAGAGAATATTATATGGTGTTTTGTAAACATAGAGCAGGATCAAGTCTCCATCTTTTACTTTTAGGCAGCTGAGCTGGTGTAAGGGAGTGATAATTAAATAATTAGGTTTGGATGGGAAGCAATTTGGTGGTACTGCCCTGTCCTATTTAAGGTCCAGTTGCTCTCTCCTAAGCTTTACTGGGAGCTGCTTGGAGGTCTTTCCTTTGGAGGTGAGTGTGAGCACTGTGTGACACAGGTTTGGGTCTTTGCTGTTTTCATTTGGGCAGGAGCAATGTTTGCATTCTATTTTTTGGGCCTTGTTTGACTTCCCTATGAGATAGAACTTTGTCTTTAGGTTTCAGTGAAATTCATTATCCTTTTTTTCTGTCTGAGATGGTGTTGAATTAAGTTCTGAGAGTGTTGGGCTAACAGCAAAGCAATGAGATATTCTTGGTATGAAATGGCCAAATAAGGAAAAGGAAATTATTTTACTCTATGCAAAATATAACTGGTGTCTTTGTACTTAAGATATCTATATCTTTATGCCTATCTCTATAAATAAGACTTCTCTTGAGACAACACATTAGAATCTGTCAATTGTCATATTTTGAACCACTTCTATAGTGGTGACAACAACAAACAAATATAACTCTGCTAGAAAATAAGCTATTATTTTCCTTTCCTCTCCTGGCATTGTACTGCACTACCAAACTGACATGAAATGTTTCCTTGCTGTGCTCATTTACACAAAGCTCTTGTTGCTGATACAGCAATTGCTTACTCTGAAAAGTCAACCTGACAAAACACTCATTTATGTGTGAGCTGTCCTCTTTCCAGCTTTAGTATCAAAGTGTATCTCTCTAGCTTATCATAGTCTGGGTTTTCTCCCATAGTTGAGGTACCTGGGTTAGTTTTTTGTGCTTTTCCTATCTTACAACTCTGGAGATTTTAGTACTGAAGCTCCTGTAGCTTCACAAGTGAGTGCCTAACTGGCTTGGGATCATAATTTTACAAATTCCACCCATAAAAGCAGCTCAAACAGCACAGCAAAACTGCTCTGGATCCATTAGCTTCACTTTAAAAAGTGTAATTCCTAAATTATAGATCTGTTTTGCTGCAGCTCCTCTTATTCTACGCCGTGATGGCTAAGCTGCTGCAGAGCCATCCGTAATCATATCATGTTGTGTGGCAGTTCTATTTGACTTTAAATATTTAGCTCGAAAAAGTGGCACAGGATTTGGAGTGGAACAGCACTTTAAAGGAGCTAATGATCTGGGACTTGTGGGGAAATGGTTTGCTGCCCTACTTCAGAGCAATACCCTCTCACCCTGAGTTGAGGGATAAAGGCTCAGGAGTTGCAGCACTGGAAATGGTTTAAGTAATGTTTACTTTATAGTTTCTCTGCCAGAAACAGAGCACTCATTGCTATTTGATTATGACTTTCAATTGTGTTTGCCTCTTTCTAGCAATCTGCATGACAGATTTGAAAAGGCATTAATAGAGCTCTACACAGGTTCCTTCTTTCCCCTTTTTTTTTTTTGCACACGATTTTCTTCTGCTCTTTCTCTGCAAAGTGCTTCATTTGTTTTCCTAGCAATGCTGTAGTTTTAAAAGGGCACTTTATAAACATAACCTGAGGTAAATGTTTCTCTGTGTTCAGAACATATTTCCCCTTATTAATATTGGAGCTGCAAGTGATGCCATTGCTGTGGTTTCTAAGAAGTGAGTTAATGACTGGTAAAATAATGACCCTAAGGGCCTTAAAATCCACTTGTTTCTCATCTCTCAAGGAGATATTTTTCCTTTCTCTTCCCTTCTGTATCTTACCAGCCCTATGAGTGGCTATCCTGGCTAAATGTGAACTTCTTGGTACAATTAATAAATGGCCTAAGAAATGAGAGGAGACCTAAATAGTATTTACTTTGGTAATATAAACTAATAAGTGTAAAGTGCAATCTTGGCTGGGAGTCCTAGGGAGGAACTGATGTCCTAAATGCTCTTAGTGATAGCAAAAGACTGAAAAAGACTGTTCCTGGAACTCAGACTGACTTAAACCCTATAAATCCTACCATTTATGGCCAACCCACTCTGAAATGAAAGGAGAATCTGATCTTCATTTTAGGGGGGGTAATTTCCTGGTTAAAAGAAAACTGAGACCCAGGATGGCCCAAAGTTATTCCTGTTCTTGCTCCAGGTGTAGCTAACAACAAATCCACATTTTGAAGCTTCCTGAGAGGCTGAGGAAAAGTCAAAACATTTTCATGTTGAGTTTTAAACTCTGCTCCTCAGAAAGCTGGACCAGAGCAGTGAGTGTGTGCTTAGGTGTGAGTCCTAACAGGTCTATCTTGCAGGTGTGACAACTGGCACAGCAGTGGTCTCTCAGCTCATCAACAAGGGTGACATGTGGCTTTGTGTCTGCTCCTAAGTAAAGGCTCTGCTTGTGCTGTCAGTGAGTATTCCAGACCCTTGAGCTTCCCTGGAGAAGGCTGCCAGGAGGATTCCTCTACACCTTGATCATGGGGAATGAAGTCAGTCACAAAAGGCATTGGTGTGAGGAGTCCAGGAAGTTTGAAAGGTTGGCAGCTGAGCCAAAAGACAGAGCAAGTGACCTGCACATGGCCCAGACAGCCCAGGGGGCTGTGTTGTGGTGCAGTGTGAACCACCCTGTGAGTGAGACACCACAAGATGCTGCTACAGGGATGGACAATGAAGATGGAGGAAGAGAAAGTGAAATAGTCTCATCTTCTCTGCCTGTGGCACAGGTGATGGTGAGAACCACAGAGCTGCAAGACCTTGGTGAGGCTCAGCCTTCTGCAGAACAGTCAGAGGAGGCTGAAAATATGTCCACGATGATGATGAGTTCAGATGGACAGATTTCAGCTCCAGCTGAGGAAAGACCTGTAGCAGCTCAGCAAGCTGAAAGAGATGCAGGGGTGACAATAACTGACTTGACTCTGCAGCCTGCTATGGAGATGGGAGCTGGAGGTGAAGATGTGGTGGCTGAGCAGGCAATGGTGAAAAGCAACTCAGTGATACACAGGAGACCAAGTAACAGAGCGTGCAGGCCAAGCCCTATCTGCAAGTGGCTGAAGAAACTCAAATCCCCAGCAGAAAAAGCTAAAGTCAAGCCTGGTGCCATCACTAGCCAAGAGTGAGGCTTCCTGGGGACTGCAGAAGGACTATCAAGTGCCCAGAATGATACCCTCAAAGATTGGTCAAGTGTGACTTGTGTACAATCAGAGGAAAATTGTTCTTTGTCAGCTTTAAACTCTATATCTGCTGTGTATTTCTGGCTGTCTTATAGACCTGAGTGGAGCACAGAGGGTATTCCCTCTGGAAGTGGTGGAATGGGGAAATGAAACATTCTGTTTCCTTGGCAAACAGCTTGTGAGGTTTGTTTGGCTTGTCTTGCTGTGCTCTCCCTGGGCATTGTCTGTAATAGCTCCTTTTTGAAGCTCTGCAGAGGTGCAATGGACAACTCTGTACCTTCCTAGTGCTTCCTGCCATTATATGACTTCCTTTGCCCTGCTTTTAATAAATTGCTCTGCTTGATGGTCCAAGATAAGTGCATTAGTATTAAACAAACACACTAGAATGACACTCGATGTTTATAAAGGCAGAATGGTAATAGTGGGTGTTGTGGGAAGGGTTGGTAAACAAGGAGCTGTCGTTTTGCTACTCTTAAGTGATTGCTTTTGTGTGTGTTTATGTATTTGCAAGTCAATAAAAGCTCATTTCACTGCCTCAAATGAAGCCTTGGCTGAAATGGGGGAGAGGGAAGGGAATGGGCTGTTACTATCTCCCTATAGGTTCAGGAGAAGTGAGGAATTCAACAGCAGATGCTCTGGCTGTGATGGGGCTGTTCCTCAAGAGGCAGAGAAGTACAGTAAGGAGAAGTATCTGAGTGTAGAATGGTCTTCAATTTGTTTACAGTAGCTGTGTGCCATCTATGGGGCTCTTCTACTTGTCTTACAGCTGATCTGAGCATGTTTGGGCTAGGGAAGAGGAAAGGCATCCCAAAAATGCATCTAGAAAATGCATCTAGACAGTCACCTCATTCTGCTAAAGAAACCAGCTGGTAACAAAAATCCTTCTGGGAGCTGAGAAGAATGAGGAGCTGACTTGTGGGCTGCAGAGGACCAGCTGGTAACAAAAATCCTTCTGAGAGCTGAGAAGAGTGAGGAGCTGACTTGTGGGCTGCAGAGGCTGTGCTAGAGCAGCCCAGCTTATTAGAGGATCCCAGCCCTGCCCTGGAGAAGCAGAGAGGAGGGTGAGTGGCTCTGCCAGGAAAGCTAATGAGCAGCAGCCTGAGCTCCTGAAGCCTGCTGGAGGTACCTGTGTAGCTCCAGCCTGCAACCTTCTCCTGGCTGCTAATAAAATCACTGCTTTTAGGCACTGATGAGACTCTCAGCTTCCTGCAGCCTGCTGGAGGTACCTGTGCAGCTCCTGCCTGCAACCCTCCCCGGCTGCTAAAAAAATCACTGCTTTTAGGCACTGATGAGAAGCTTAATCCTATTCCCAGCTGGACCACAATGACCAGAATGAGGGAATTCGTCACTCTTGTCTTTCACCTGATGCTCTTTCCTTTACAGTTTAGCAATCTGCCTTGGTGTTACTCATCTTTATAGGGCCATCCCCAGTTCAAAAAGGCTGAAGAGAGATGGCCAAAGTGTTTCAGTGTTGATCGTGGTACCCATGTTCTTGCTAGCACCATGTTTAATGAGCTCAGGGTAAACCTTGGTGCTTCCCTTGCAACAGAATTAGGACTAAAAAAATAGCTTCAGCCTATCTCTCTACACCTCTACCTTAATCAAAGGCAGTTGGCTGTGCCAGCAAAGAAATAACTAAGTAGGAAAGCAGCTGTTTTTCACCATGGGCTCAGAAGCACCATCTGCTGTGCTGCCTCTCCTCATGCAAGAAGAATTCCTTGGTTGCTAATGACCCTTAAGAATAACATTTGCTTCATGGTATCTTCAGGATCCCAAATAAAAGTTACAGGGAGGTTTTTTTTAAGCAAAGATACACCCCCAAATGACTCTCAATGTTCATTTTTATAAGTAACAAAGCTTTGGGTTTGTTTTTCCAAGGGCAGCAAGGTGTGCCAGGTCTCACACTTTATTGATTCAGTCTCTCAGGGAGGTGTCTGTCTGTCTTTTTGTTCCACATTGTTTATTTTTATGGATTAAGGTTTTGTGGTTTTTTTTTTTTAAAGTCAGGTTTCATATCCTGGTTGAGTGGAGGCCCTGAAGAAAGGAGCACTGAATCATAAGGAATTTGGAAGTCAGGGAAATAAACCAGCTCAGAATCTGTGTCATATTTTCTGAGTGTGGCAAAGGGATGATTTGAAGTGTTGAGCTGTATTTCTGGGATGGACTTTCAGCTGTCAAGCAGCAGATTCTGCTGGTAAGGCAACTTAGCTGATTCCTTTCATTCCACTTACTTTTACTATTGCCTCTAGAGCACAACTCCTAACGCTTTGTCCATCCATTACAGCTCATTAACAATTCAGGAGGAATCCTGCTTTCCATTTTGCAAATGTGTTTCAATATTCAACATGCACCTGAGCACAGGAGATCACACAACAATGGCCTGTGATTTCCCCAGCTGTCAGGTAAGGAACTACTTTTAAACTTGCTTGAAATTTGCTTAGATTTGCTTTTTTTGGTCATATTTCCCTGGACTGGGGAACTTTAGGAAGCCGTTTTTGAACTGGAAGTCCTCACAGTCAGTCTCATTGCACAATTCAGGGCAGCAGTTCAGTGCTGTATCATAGAATCAATGGGGTTGGAAAAGACCTCCAAGATCATCCAGTCCAACCCTACTGTGGTCACTAGACCATGGCACTAAGTGCCACATCCAGTCTCAGCTTGAAAACCTCCAGGGATGGGGAATCCACCACCTCCCTGGGCAGCACATTCCAATGCCTGATCACTCTCTCTGGAAAAAACCTCTTCCTAATATCCAACCTAACCCTCCCCTGGCAGAGCTTGAGTCTGTGCCCTCTTGTCCTGCTGCTGGTTGCCTGGGAGAAGAGACCAACCCCCACCTGACTCCAACCTCCTGTCAGGGAGTTGCAGAGGGTGAGAAGGTCTCCCCTGAGCCTCCTCTTCTCCAGGCTGAACACCCCCAGCTCCCTCAGCCTCTCCTCATGCCACTTGTGCTCCAGTCCCTTCCCCAGCCTCGTTGCTCTGGATATGTCTGTGCAGTGCACAGGGAACAAATCCTCTCTGTGAGGACATGGCAAGATGCAGAAGGTGGGTACCAAGCTCTGTTCCAGAAGGGATTGAAGTTGCAAAGGCTTTTCCACAGAACTGAGGAGTTGTGAAGAGCTTTCCCTCTTTGTTGTTAGAAAGTGCTTTTTCTTCTTCCTCTATCGAGAAGGGAATTTCCTGTAGTTATTTGTTTCTTTGTCAATTCTCCAAATATAGGTTGATTTTTCATTTCTAAGGGAAGGCACAGGAACACAGGTATTTGCTGCAGTGCTTAGAGCTTCCTGTAGAGATCCATTTGGACAAGTGAGTGTATAAATAGGGGGACTCTGCTTTCTATTTGTTGGATATAGTGTTTTACTATGCTCTCTGTAAAAAAAACTAACACTGAAGATGGAATATCACAGCTAGAGCTCCACTGCAGTGGGGGAAAATCTTGCATTGAGAACATTGGTGAAACCTAAAACTTGAGGCTTTGATAAAGTGGTTTAAAAAGTATTATCTGGTACCTGTTTCAGCTGACAGAAAGATAGTGTTATTACTGCTTTCCTGGGAAAGGCACAGCAAATCAGCTTTGATCAATTAAGTGGCAAATGTAAGGGCTAACCTGGATCAAGAGCACTGAAATCAGGTCTGAGGTAAACGGTTTAGCCTCTTAGTGTAGG